>NC_140182.1:100797776-101045946 GCF_963971535.1 Notolepis coatsorum | reverse complement strand
TAACTCGCTCAGCGCCAGTTCACCACTACTTTAGCTCCGGTCCCCCTGCTGCTGAATATCCAGCTTTCATCTGCATACAATTCCCTTCAGAACTCCACACAGTACCGACTCTTCTGCCCCTGTCGCTCCACCGGTAGGTCAACAACTGAGGCTACAACACAGGTATTTCTCTGAGTGATGCGGCTTCTGGTTAGTTCCCCAGTCAGACATTGTTGAGGGTAGGGAGGGAGGGAGGGAGGGGGGGGGGGTCCTATCTCTGTGATTCAGTGCATGTAGCATTAGCTATAGCACAGAGAGAGGAGGGGGAGAGAGAGAGAAAGAGAGACTCCAAGCGTGCCTGCCAACTCCCTGGGGGACCAGTGCATTAGTGTAATGAGCTGACACTGCTCTCTCTCTCTCCTCTCTCTCTCTCTCTCTCTCTCTCTCTCTCTCTCTCTCTCTCTCTCTCTCTCTCTCTCTCTCTCTGTCTCTCTCTCTCTCTCTCTCTCTCTCTCTCTCTCTCTCTCTCTCTCTCTCCTCTCTCTCTCTCTCTCTCTCTCTATCTCAGACACACACACACACATACACACACACACACACACATACCCTAACGCTCAGAACCACAGCCTCTTCCCTTCACGAAGAGCTTGCAGAATCTTCCCTATACATTCTTGCTTCCGCTCTCCATCTATTTTCCCCCTGGTTTTCTCTCGCTCATCGTCCCCTTCTTCTCCTCCCCCCCCTTCTCTTCTCTCTCTCCCTCTCACTTTCTGTTCCTCCGCTAAAACACCCATTCTGTCTCCTTGGCTCCGAGTGGCACAGAGTGGACCCTCAGTCACAGGAGGAGGGTGATGCTGACCCCTCACACACACACACACACACACACGCACGCACGCACGCACGCACGCACGCACGCACGCACCGCACACACACACACACACACACACACACACACACACACACACACACTACACACACACACACACTGCAGTGTAAACGGAACGCAGCCCCTCATTGTCCATATCCCATTGATTGAATACTCGTTAAAAAAAAGAAAAAAAGCTATAGGATGCAATTATAGTCATCCCAATATATTATCCATCCTGAGAGGCCCGTTAAAAGTCTCCACTTACCTTCAATGATAATCACCAGGCAAAAAAATATATATCTATGTAGCTCTATACCAAATGCTATATAAGTTGACTTCCCTCAACTTGAAGACCAACTCTTGATTCTGTTGCATGCAGCGCCAACGCACCACCCTATATATCCCACCACTTGGATTTGTGCATTGACTGTGTAGGTGTTTAATTATCCGCTCTGAGCCAATGGCGTGGCTCTGATGGCTACGGTGGGCCAATGGGACGCCGCCCCGCGCTCCTGGCACACTCATAACGGATATGGCTTTGCAATGACGTCATTCTCCAGTCACTAAGTGCCCCATTCACAAAAATTCACCGGTCATTTTAACCATTTGATATAACAAATTTGCATTGAGGTCATTAATTAAATAGGAGGCAGACCAAAGGAGGGGACCCGCAAAAAAAAACATCACCAAGCCATAAATATTTCATGGCTTCCCTTATTTTTTATTTTTTATACATACTATTTTTCAAATGCCAAATCAATAAGCCCCCCCCCCCCCCCCCCCCCACCCCCCCCCCCCCCCCCCCCCCCCCCCCCCCCCCCCCCCCCATCCACAGCAAAGCACTTGCAGGCGGAGCCATCTGCTGGGGAGGGACGTACACTACACACTGACACACTCATCTGTCCATTCATGTCACAAGACGATCTAGCCGCCTCGGAATATTGGGCACAAAATCAAGCCAGCACTCTGGTCTGTTCACTGTCTTTTAGAACTCATGACAAGTGGAAGAGTCAGCAGGGACGAATATGCCACAGAAAACACACAGCATAGACCTCAGGAGAACAACCGGAGCCCATGAGTCCATTCTAGAGGTTTTCAGATGAATAATGCAACAAAGACAAGTCAAGTCAAGTTGTGCACGTTAGGTTTTTTTTAAGGCACAGGGCTGAGGCAGATATATCACGTTCACACTCCCATTAGTCTGAGGACTGAGATTATACGACTGAAAAAATACATAGGGCTGTCCAGAAGAAAATGTCAAAGCAGACTTGGGCCTATTGACTTCTCGGAATCCCAACCTGAGCATGACATAAGAGCAAAATGGCCACCGTGTGAATATGGTCAATATCTACTGCTCAAGGGTTAAGTTAACATAGTGCATTCATTTCATGTCACTGATTTGAGATGGAGCAATATACATACATATACATTCATATACTGTACAGTATATCACGTTGGAGTTCGTGGTATACCAGCGTTTCAATCTCAAGCTCAAGTGTGAGTATGAGAGTCTGTCCCCCCTCCCCACGACTTAGAAGCATCCGCGCCGTATTGAGTTGATAAAAGTGATTCATAAAGCCTGCTCAGTAACGATGGTCACTGTGCACCAGGGCCTCATCCCACACAGTGAGTAGACCGGGCAGTCCCCTCGGCAGAACCAATCGATGACAGCCTCCGACCAGAGCCGCGTCGCAAGAGCAATTACACAACCGCTTGTCAAGCGGCATCATTCGAACTCCGTGCCTTTTCATTAGTGTGTTGGTTCAGTGCAGATGTGTGTGTGTGTGTGTGTGTGTGTGTTTTGAGATTCCAGGATTTGTTTGTGCATCTATTGTTGCTTGTGTTCAAGGATTATAATTTTAACACAAGTAAAGATATCAAAATGTATTTGTGTGTGTATGTGTATGTGTATGTGTGTGTGTGTCTCTCTGTGTGTGGATGCATGTTCTCATACCTCTGTATCAGGTGTTGTGAATGAATGAATGAATGAATGAATGAATGAATGAATGAATGAATGAATGAATGAATGAATGAATGAATGAATGAATGAATGAATGAATGAATGAGACATTTTCGGCTTACTTGATAGTCCATGGAACTGAATTGTACATATTATGTTATATATATATATGTATATATACTAACTAATATATACTAACTAGTATACTAACTATATACTAACTAATACTAATACTAACTATATATTAACTGTAGACTACATATTCTCACATCCATGTGTTTTATTTTGTGTTATCGTAATGATGTATGGTGCCTGTGTGCTTTTTAAATTTTCTTTATTTCTGTATTTGCGTTTTACACTGCGTTTTGCTGTATCAAAACAATTACCACCAACACTGTTGCATGGCAGCAATAAAGTACTTTGTATCTTGTGTTAGTACTGTAGGTATGTGTGTATGTGTCCTACGTGCCAGAGGAGCACTGAGGGGAGGGGGAGCCTCCTCGTATGCGTCATAGAGGAACCCCATTAGACAGGATGAGCCTTTTAGTGCTATTGAGTAGCGAGCCTCTCCGATGTCGCCGACGCTAAATCACTGCAGAATACCTACCTATCTACTGTCCAGAGGCCTATCTATCCATCTACCTATCTACTGTCCAGAGGCCTATCTATCCATCTACCTATCTACTGTCCAGAGGCCTATCTATCCATCTACCTATCTACTGTCCAGAGGCCTATCTATCTATGTACCTATCTACTGTCCAGAGGCCTATCTATCTATGTACCTATCTACTGTCCAGAGCCCTATCTATCTATGTACCTATCTACTGTCCAGAGCCCTATCTATCTATTTACCTATCTACTGTCCAGAGCCCTATCTATCTATGTACCTATCTACTGTCCAGAGCCCTATCTATCTATGTACCTATCTACTGTCCAGAGCCCTATCTATCCATCTACCTATCTACTGTCCAGAGCCCTATCTATCCATCTACCTATCTACTGTCCAGAGGCCTATCTATCTATGTACCTATCTACTGTCCAGAGCCCTATCTATCTATGTACCTATCTACTGTCCAGAGGCCTATCTATCTATGTACCTATCTACTGTCCAGAGCCCTATCTATCTATGTACCTATCTACTGTCCAGAGCCCTATCTATCTATGTACCTATCTACTGTCCAGAGCCCTATCTATCTATGTACCTATCTACTGTCCAGAGCCCTATCTATCTATGTACCTATCTACTGTCCAGAGCCCTATATATCTATGTACCTATCTACTGTCCAGAGCCCTATCTATCTATGTACCTATCTACTGTCCAGAGCCCTATCTATCTATGTACCTATCTACTGTCCAGAGCCCTATATATCTATGTACCTATCTACTGTCCAGAGCCATATCTATCTATGTACCTATCTACTGTCCAGAGCCCTATATATCTATGTACCTATCTACTGTCCAGAGCCCTATATATCTATTTACCTATCTACTGTCCAGAGCCCCATCGATTGATTGAAAACATTATTAACAGATTGCAGAATGGGTACAGTACAGTACAGCTCAATACACACAATTGTTAAGGGGATGCAGACCAGAGAAAGACGTTTGTCTTGTTTACATCAGGGTCCCCCATTTTCAATTCATAATGTTTTCATTCATCCATCTATCTACTGTCCAGAGGCCTATCTATCTATCTATCTATCTATCTATCTATCTATCTATCTATCTATCTATCTATCTATCTATCTATCTATCTATCTATCTATCTATCTATCTATCTATCTATCTATCTATCTATCTATCTATCTATCTATCTGTAGCAGCCTGAAAATATTTCCTATTATTCAGAACTGCTGACTTGCTGTTTATCTCCCCTTTGTACACAAAGACATCATTGCTATTCTCACGAACAATGATGTGAGTTTCTCTTCCTTCTATCGGCTGGAATATGGATGATACACAGTATCGCTGGACCATATTCACCATCCTTCCCCTGTGTGACTAGTAGGCGGGACCAGCAGGGGGCGGTGTCAGGCAGAGAGTGTCGGAGAGAGACGGGAGGAGATATATGGAGGCGGAAGGTGGAAGGCGAGCCTCTTCGGCAGTGAACTTGACCATGAACAGTCGCAACGGGCGTGTGCTCCGGAAGAGCCCCGTTGAAGGAGTGAGGTGGAAGAGCCCCGTTGGGTACCGACGGGTGACAAGAAGTACTTGCTAGTTGACGTGTTATCCTAGAAGTACCAGCGATAGTGTGTGAGCAAACGGTACAGAACAAAGCACTAACGTTCATAGTAGTCGGGTTACAGTAGTAGTGTGGCGGTATAAGTAGCGTGCGGCTAACGGCTATATCTGAGTTCATCATAGTCGGGTTACAGTAGCAGTGTGGCGGTATAGAGTGCGAGCCCAGATACACGCGTGGACCTACAACCAGTCTGCTCCGGCTGCCTGCAATCAGTCTGCCCCGGCTACCTGCGACCAGATCTGCACCTGGCTGCCTGCAGCATACGGGAGTTCGCCCCGTTCAACAGAGGTCGTCATCGCCCAGCACACGCTCTCAGCCAGCACTGCCTCTCTGCTCCAGCTCCGCCTGCTAGTATCCTCACCGAGAGCGCTCGACGCCATCTTGCCTTCCGGACGACAGTGGCGTGGTGAGGCGGCCATTTTGGATGAGTACAAATGGGCATTGATGCTCCGGAGCTATTATACAGTATACAGTGTGGTGCAGCCTGCGGGCGAAGTTAACGTTGCTACTACCGTTCAATAGGGGAACCCCAAACAATATATGCCGGCATTAAGATAGGACTTCTGTTTGGTATTTTGTGGGCCCACTTGTTGCTTTCTTTCCTTTTCTTTGAGTGTGATAACATGTGTGTTTAATAATATCTTCCCATCCAATTAACCCTTTCCCTTGGGGAAAGTTACAGACCTGGTGCATTATAATTAAAGCCTTTTGAGGTATTATTCTGGCCGTATAATTAGAACCTTTTGAAGGTATTATACAGGGTGAAGGCCCAGACGTGGGCGATGAGTCAAATACCTTGCAGTATATAATCCCTGATACTAACCCAGAGGCGGGTGTAAAAAATACGGGTTTTGGGGGTGTTGATTCACAAACGGAGCTATAGTGGGACTTCGGTCTATGTAGTCATTCTCCTTAAATCATTGTAACTGACCAGTACAATAATAGTAAAGAAGTGGATGGGAGTTCTGTGTGTGTGTCCATTCCTGAGCCGTATTAACCCTTTTGGTGTGGGTAACATACATGCTATTAATTCCTTCTTATTGCACCTTTCCCTTTCATTGTAAGGTTTCTATGGTCATTGAGGGAGGGTACTGCTTGCGGGGGGAACCAAGTTATTTATTTACAATCCAGTCACTAGGTGTGGGAGGGTGCTAGGGGAATAATTGGGGGAAGTGAGGGCGTGTTGGGGAGTACTGCTGACTGCCCTGGAAGGGAGAGGAAGACCAGAGTACCGGACCAGGTTTGTAAATCCTGGGCCCCATCCACTCCCACTGCCAGCCTCCAGTTGACGCTCCAGACCCAAAGACGGAGGTGCAGCTGGCCAGAGTTCTACTGTGTCTCGCTACCCAGTGACCGTGCCCAACAGTTCCCACGAAGCAGGGATAATCCACCCTGCTACATATCTATCTATCTATCTATCTATCTATCTATCTATCTATCTATCTATCTATCTATCTATCTATCTATCTATCTATCTATCTATCTATCTATCTATCTATCTATCTATCTATCTATCTATCTAGATACTGTCCCGAGGTCCCATATCTAACTACCTACCTAGCTACCTAATGCCTATGAATTTGCAGGGGAGCGAGGAGAATGTATGTGTGTGTGTTTGTGAGTTTAAACACCTGTCTGAGTGTAAATTGTACATGTGCTCACCTCTGTGTGTATGTGTATAATATGTGTGTGTGTGTGTGTGTGTGTGTGTGTGTGTGTGTGTGTGTGTGTGTGTGTGTGTGTGTGTGTGTGTGTGTGTGTGTGTGTGTGTGTGTGTGTGTGTGTGTGTGTGTGTGTGTGTGTGTGTGTGTGTGTGTGTGTGTGTGTGTGTGTGTGTGTGTGTGTGTGTCTGTGTGAGTGACAGTGTGAGTGAGTGAGAAGGGGACTCTGTATATTATTCTGCTGTCTGTATGTACTAACCTGATTGTAAATTGAGGAACTGAAAGGTCCCTGAATATCTGACAGCATTTACAATGTTTATGTCTCTTGCCTGTTTGCAATTTATGTGGACATATATAAATCATTCATGTGCATGTCCATGTCCATGTGTATGGTGTGTGTGTGTGTGTGTGTGTGTGTGTGTGTGTGTGTGTGTGTGTGTGTGTGTGTGTGTGTGTGTGTGTGTGTGTGTGTGTGTGTGTGTGTGTGTGTGTGTGTGTGTGTGTGTGTGTGTGTGTGTGTGTGTGTGTGTGTGTGTGTGCGTGCGTACAAGCATACTTGTTTCTATACATAAGACATACGTACAGGCCAGAAATCGCTGGGCCCCTGAAAATCTCCCCAAACCTGCTTATATTAACTTATATCATATATTGGGGCAACAGTGGCCTAGAGGTTAGAGAAGTGGGCTGGTGACCTGAAGGTTGCTGGGGAAGTGAATGAATAACACTCTTCCCTCCTGCAGTACCCACCGTTGGAAGTCCCCATGAGCAAGGCACTTAACCTCCAGCTTCTCAGTGCTACAGACTGTGGTTGTACTGATTGGTTGTACCCAGATGTGAATCTGAGGAATTGTGAAGCAGGATGTTGCTTAAAAAGAGCACCCACGCTCAGCGAACCTTCCCGGTCAATTCAATTAGAATAAATACAAAATTGAACATACATTTAAGGCTGGCCTCCATGCGTGCCACCAGCAGCTGTGTCCCAGTTTCTTGTGAGTACCCAGATGACGAGTTCATTTCAGTTTTTCTTTTTACAGTAACATGGTTATTTGTTGGGCATCATTTCAAAAGTCCAATTTTATAAATAATTTTAAAATGTGATGAACCTCACATTGGATGTTTTGAATGTTGTACAAATAAAATACTTTTTCAGCCCATAGCTGCCCATATATTTCCCCCCGAAAAAGCAGCGGCACGTCACCAAACCGGGCGGGACTGTGGAGCTCGGAAAGTGAGAACATTTTGACCATCCCTCACTTTGAAAAGGACATTTTACATCACATTAGGTGTCGGGGGTTAGTCAAGTCCTCACAGTTCACAATAATTCAAGTACGTGCACGTGCTCAGTAAAGTACGTGCATGTGCTCAGTAAAGTACGTGCATGTGCTCAGTAAAGTACGTGCACGTGCTCAGTAAAGTACGTGCATGTGCTCAGTAAAGTACGTGCACGTGCTCAGTCAAGTATGTGCATGTGCTCAGTCAAGTATGTGCATGTGCTCAGTCAAGTATGTGCATGAATGAATGAATGAATGAATGGATGAATGAATGAATGAATGAATGAATGAATGAATGAATGAATGAATGAATGAAAACTTTATTAACAGATTGCAGAATGGGTACAATACAGTACGGCTCAATACACACAATTCTTAAGGGGATGCAGACCAGAGAAAGACGTTTGTCTTGTTTACATCAGGGTCCCCCATTTTCAATTCATAGTGACATTTATGACATACACAACATACATGCCATCATGACATTTATGGCATAGGGACATACATGACATACAGGGTATATAGTACTGTTACATTTGTGACATATATGATATGCAAATATACAGTACTGTTACCCAGAGATCATAACAGAAAATATATACATATGATGGGGAGGAGACTGTACATTAGGAGGGGGTGGGTGGGTGGGAGAAAATATATACATACGGTGGGGAGGAGACTGTCTATTAGGAGGGGGTGGGGGGGGGGGTTGGACATTTACAGTGGCCAGTTTAGAATTGCAGCCTGCCGTAGGCGGTTTTGAATCTGGGTAGGGATCCACATTCCTTTACAGCTTTGGGTAGGGCGTTCCACATTGTTGTGGCATAATTGCGAAACGTGTTTAGTCCCTTGTTTGAGCCGAATCTGGGTTGGACATGATTTGTTGAGCTTCCTCTGGTGTTGTGGGCGTGGTATTCAGTGACCTTTGGGAAGTATTTCGACATATACATGGGTACCTGTGTGGTGTAGTGTATCTTGTAGACCAGGCCCATTGCAAGTTGCTGTACTCTGTCGTCTACTCTAAGCCATCCTAGGTTGTCAAAGTGGGCAGGGGTGAGGTGGGTTCTAGGAGTAAGGTCAAGCAGTAGTCTGACCAGTTTGTTTTGAGATGTTTGTAATTTTGTTTTAGCGCCTTTGAGATGCTTTGGTACCATGCGGTGCAAGCATAGTCGTAGTACCCCTGAATGAGTGCTCCTGCTAGAGTCTTCAGGGTATTCTTGTTTACCAGAGAGGAGATCCGGTACAAGAATCTAGTTCATTGGTTGACTCTTTTTTATTTTTATTTATTATTATTATTTTTTTCATTTATTGCTTTTCATGGTCAGACATGACCGACAGAGGAGGAGAGGATGAACGGGAGAAGAGGCGGGGAAGACATGCGATAAATGTCACCGGGAGCGGGAGGCGATCCCGGGACGGCCGTGTATACAGTAGGTGTGCGAGGCACTATGCGGTGTGCCACGAGGGCTCCCCTGGTTGACTTTTTTTATTACATTGGTTGCCATTTTGTCACAGGAAAGATTTGCCTCTAGGATGGAACCCAGGTAGGTGATTTCATCTTTCCTTGTGACAATATTGTCACCCACTGTAACTGAGAAGCCGTCGGTCTTGCCGAGTTTGTTATTTCATCCGAAGAGAATGGACTCTGTTTTACCCAGGTCTAAAGACTCACTTCTTCAACCATTATCTGAATAAAAAAAATATAAAAAAAAAAAAAAATAATAATCGAACCCTAACTAACCATACTGTCATGCACTTGTCCTAATAAACTAACCTACACTGTAGCACTCAACACTTTGATGAACATTGTTACTCAGCTGATAGAGTTGTGCTCTTCCTGATGGTTTGTCGTACAGAACTTGTAAGTCGCTTTGGATAAAAGCGTCAGCTAAATGACTAAATGTAAATGTAAATGTAAATGTAATGATAGTTTGTTATCAGCGAGCCAGCATGTGCATGTGCATGTGCTCAGTCAAGTACGTGCATGTGATCAGTCAAGTACGTGCATGTGCTCAGTCAAGTGCGTGCATGTGCTCAGTCAAGTACGTGCATGTGCTCAGTCAAGTACGTGCATGTGCTCAGTCCTCTGCGTGGGTCTGTGTATTCTGGTCATTTGCGTCACATGACACCCCGAGGGAGCAGCAGCACATAGCATCCCACTAAGTGTCCAAAGTTCCCCCACCGTTCTCCCACTCAGAACAAACTTCCAGCATCCAGTCAATACGGCGACCTTTACGGCCTCCCCCAGCTCACATCAAACCCGCCCACCATGGTGTATGACTGGTGGATATCTAATGATTGCAACAGCTTATTGCCACAAACACCGTCTCTGGTGGTATTATTGGAATGGGCATCACTGCGTGAATGTTATGCTTATATGTCAACTCATGAGCTCAGGTCTGTTGGGTCCATCGAGAATCTCACGTATGAACGTGACAAAGAATAATGCACACACATGCACACACACACAGACACAGACACAGACAGACACACACACAGACACAGACACACACACACAGACACAGACACACACACACACACACACACGCACACGCACGCACACGCACACACACACGCACACACACACACACAGTTTTAGTTGATCTACATAATCTAACTATATTAACCTCTTAAGCCGACAGGTCCGGTACCGGACCCAAGCCATAAATCCATCTCTACAGACTGTATGAATTAATGTTGCATTTTTTTTTTAATGTAGCCAAGAGTAAAGACCCTAACCCTGTCAAAACAGCCGTCATAGTGTATATTTTCAGCAATACATTTGTTTACCAATTGGTTCAAGTGTTATTAGTGAAATATTAGTTTTTTTTTTAAATGTATATTCATTTACTTGCAAATATCCGCCATTTTGAATGTGTGCCACCATTTTGTTTGTAGTCATATGAGGACAGGAGACCCATTACTTTCGAATGGCATTGGAATTTCGAAAAACGACACCACCCAGCTCAAGCCAGCTCCTGTCAATCAAATTACTTGTGGATACTTTTTTTTATTTATCTTATTTTTCGCGATTATCTACCATAAAACTGAACGTTATTGGCCTAAATTAGAACGCAGTTAGTTTATCTACCTTTCTGTGAGGAATCTACATAATAAAAAATTACTGTATTTACGATCCATAGATGTGCAACTTGGCTATAATAAGGTCATTTATAGGCCTGCTATTCTATAATAATATTTCAAATATGTGTCCGGATGGCAGAATTCAGTACTGTATCTACAAAACCTTCTGTTTAATCATCTTCCCTTTATTCATTTGCTTAGATCTTTTGTACACCTGATCTCAAGAAGGTACTGAACGAGCTCAGTGGCAGTTTTTCATGTCTGGTCATTTGTACCATGGTGTTATTCACCATCAAAGATACAAAATAAAATAATAATAATAATAAATATAATTGATATTCTCCTTTGGTTCATTACAATTTACTCAATCCTAGTAACAGACACAACACTGGGAATACATTCCCTGAGATCCATAGATGTCCCTAGATACCAAGAACATGCAAATGGACATTGTAGAACTGGAGCCATCTTCTATTTACTTAGTGTAGACACCTGAATATGTCTAACAATAATTCAATGTGTCTAACCTAATTCCTTGTACTCTACTGTGTTCAGGATAACGTTGTGTAAACTCCCCTTTCTAACATTGACATTTAGTAGTGGAGCATGCACTGGACTGCCGCCAGGGGGAGCTGGTGTGACGTTGGGCAGGACAGATGACAGAAGAAAAAGGGCTGGCTGAAGGCAGAACTCAGACAGCGGAACAGCCTCTTCATCGTTTTGACACAGAAGCGAGCGGACGCGTAGAGCGGAGCTCTAGACACTAAGGACACGCGAGATATGACCCCCGTCACGGGGCGGGTTAGAAAGGTCGTATGCCGTAGCTTAGCTTCCAGTTAATGCTAAAGACACTTTGTGAACAAAGAAGCACACGTGTTACTGCCGAAGAGTGTGGTAGATATTGCACACGTTGCATTTTAGTTAAAGTATAGGCGACAGGACAGGGGATCGTGTCGATCCACAGCTTAGCTTCAGTTAGGCCTAGCACCACAGTTTAGGCTGCGTGTCGCAGCAGCGGACTCCCCAAACGGACGTCGCCGGACTACACCCACCTCCAGCCGTCGCCTGCCTAACGTCAACCCAGCCCGCCCCTGCCTGTCACAGGTGACAAACATGGGACCGTTTGACGGCCATCTCGCAACGCGGACATTCGTTGCAGGAGCAGGCCAGCCTGGGTTAAGTATGCACAAGCCAGTTACAGTGAGCATTCCGAGTGCTGGAGCCTGGGGTAAACATTCTCTTCGTGCGGCGCATGCCCTTTCAGAGGCGAAGAGAATCAGTACTTTGAACTGGCCCGTGTACCATTGATTAGGGGCGCCCGACGATTGTTATTTTGGGGACTGCCGGCTTAGATAGGACTTTTTGTTTCAACTGTGGGCCCACTGTCTTTTGGTTAAATGTGTTGTGTGATAGCGTGTGTGCCTTTATAAAATCCCATTTATTAGCTCCCGTATCCCGTAATGAACAGGTATTTCAACCCTTAAAGGGACGGGTTCCATTACTGTGTATTGACCAGGGTGGGAAGAGCTTTACTTATTGTGTTGCATAAGCGGGAAGAGCTTTATGCATTGTGCCTCGTGTAAGCGGGAAGCGCTTTATTCATTGTGTTGTGTAAGCGGGAAGCGCTTTAATCATTGTGTTGTGTAAGCGGGAAGAGCTTTAGTCATTGTGCCTTGTGTTAACAAGAGGATAGTAGTTTCAGTAAAGAGAACTAAATGGGATCACTGTGTGCGCCACGGCCTATACATCATTGGGACAGGTCTCAGGAAAGGTACTGCTTTGGGGAGAAAGTATATCATCTATCACTACTGCCATCGGGTGTGGGAGGGTGCGGGAAGTATTAGGAGAAGTGTGGGTGTGTGGGGAATTACTGCGAGTCGCCCTGGAGGGCAAGAAGGACCAGCGCACTACCCCTAGGTTAGTAAATCCTAGGCCCCATCCACTCCCTCTGCTAAAGCTCCACTCTAATACTCCTGCTCTACAGTCGGGGATTCAGCCGGACTCAGATCTGCTGCGTTCCCACTACCTGGTGACAGTGTACATCTACTCTCATAAAGTAGGGATAATCCACCCTGCTAGATTAGGTATGTATTTTTAGGCGTTTTTTCAGAAAATATGGCTAGGGCTTATCTAACATCTAATTTGATTAAAAGTGAGTGTATAATAAAAATAAAATGCTATTGTATTTGATAAGCAGGCTTAGGGGAAAGTTGGTCCACCATACTTTATGGCAGCAGTACTCAGTGCCTACTTAACCATGTCCCATACAAATTAACCAATAATATTCATCTTATAGTTATTGTCTTCCCGGGTGTGATCACGGGTGTGATTAGCAGCCTATGGGTCAGATAAATTAGCCCATAAAAGAAATCTTCTGTAAGTAACACTATATATTAGATAATTAGGTTTTCATTCAGTGGCCCCATATAATTAACTCATAATCCATCCCTAACTAACCTATAATCAGTATATATAGGCTAATCAATGTATGCTTATAAGTGTGTGATTATCTTTCTATTCATCAGTCATTTGTATAAAAAAAATGCTCTCGTGCTTGATATTGTGTATTTATACAGGTCCTCTTATCTATTATATCTACTAGTGCTCAGTAGTTCAGCAATTCATCTGAATTCACATTTCATTTTTTATTTGTTTAATCTATCCTCAACAATGACTTTATATAGGAGTATAGCTGTCATAGTAACAGCTGAGTAGCACCCAAAGTAACACAAACGTTGCAAAAGTCTGCCATCTGCAGACAGCCATGTCATTGTCTGCTGTGGAGTGATAGGAAAGGTTGCTGCCAATGCTGGATGTACCCGAGAGAAAACAGCAAGACTGAATTCAATGTATGTAATTGGCCACTCTTAATATAATAATTCAATTGATTATTGTCTTTTAGTGAGAAAACACGATTCCTAGTTGGCAATTTGTACCAACAACCTAGATGTCTGTTACGTTCTGGACACCGACCTCGGTCGGTGACCACCCACTTTCCTGGCATATGTCACTGGGCTTGTCACCTGTCATTTCCCTGTCAATTAGTGCTGTCACTTAGGGGTGGTTCCTGATTGGCTGTCACGGGGGTGTGTGTGGAATGTTGGGTTTTGGTCTCTATTTAACTTACCTCTCTTCTGCTTGTCCATTGTCAGGTCTTCACTAATTGCGTTCGGGGATAACGCGGACGGTTCTACTGTGGACCTCCAATAAGCTCCCATTTACCTTATCTTACACTTGTGCTTTTAGCACTTGTTCTCTCTTAGAATTTACTCTGTGTTCTTACTATTAAAGTCGAACCTGTTCAAGAGTAAACACTCTCTGTCTCTGTGATTGCCTTCAACCATTGGAATTCACCTACCTGCATTCTGACAGAAGACCTGACCATCAGAATTCCATGGAGGCCATCATGGAGATGCTCCGGACGCAGGGAGCAGCCCAGACACGGATGGAGGAACATCAGCAGCTGGTCAGCGCCGAGTTAATCCGACTCAATGGGGTCGTCGGATCATCCCAAGCGGTGGCGCAGTCGGCGTTGGCCACAGCTCGACAAGCCCAAGAAGGAGTGGCTGGTGTGCAGTCGGCGGCGGGGGAAGCAGCGCTCCACGCAGAGGAAAGTCGGGGGGGGTTCGAGGTCCAGGAGCGGTCCCGCGAACCACATCTGCAGGCGCCCGCTCGCTATGACGGATCACCGGATGGTTGTCGGGAATTCATCACCCAGTGTCTACTCGTTTTCCGGCTGCAACCACGATCATTTCCATCGGAGACAGCGCAGGTAGCGTATATTATCACACTGCTCACCGGCGAAGCTCTCTCCTGGGCTACGGCGGAATTAGAGGCAGGGGCGATAATCTGCGACAGTCTGGACGCCTTTACCCGGGAATTGAGAAGAGTATTCGATACTTCCCGGGTACTCTCGATCTTCGAGGCTGGTGGTCGTCTTCTCGACTGCCGGCAGGGCCTCCGCACAGTCGCAGCTTATGCTATCAAATTTCGGATCTTGGCTCGGGAGACAGCTTGGGCGGAGAACGTCTGCGTGGTTCTGTTCGTCAGGGGACTCTCAGCGCGGATGCGAGATGCTCTCTCCGCGCGTGAGATCCCCGAGCAGCTGGAAGTGCTGATCAACACCACCATCAAGATGGATAATCGGCACCGGGAGAGGGAGAAGGAGCATGTCAACAACACCCAGCCCCAGGTATGTTTTCCTTCTTCTCCTGGTGTTGATAATTCCATGCATTACATGAGTGGGCCACTGGGTGATGAATCCATGCAGCTTGGAGCGCTGTCGCTCTCGGACGACGAGAGGCAGCGCTTCATCAAAGAGCGACGCTGCTTCCGGTGCGGCCGCACCGGTCACCGCTTCGGCAGCTGTCGGGTCCAGGCTGTATCGGCTCGGCGCCAATCGGGGATGGAAGGTGCGCCGTCGGGCCTCGAGAGGGCGCCAGCAGGTGGGCTCATTCCTGCCAAAACCACGGATTCTCGCACATTTTTTGAGGTGGCGATCAACTGTGGGGGTGACATTAGGGGAACTAAGGCTCTCATTGACTCAGGGGCGGCGGGCAATTTTATTCACGTGGGACTGGTGAAGGAGTGGGGAACCCCGGTGGAGGACTTAGGGGTTCCCTTACCAGTCTATGCCCTGGACGGTCGGCCCCTGGGCAGTGTGAGCGTCACCCAGCGCACAGTTCCCTTACACATCCGGGTGGAGGGTGGGGAGTGGGAATGGGTTACTTTTTTTGTCATCTTTTCCCCCTATTCTGTCATGGTGTTGGGTCATCCCTGGTTGTCGTCATGTGTTCGTGTCATTAATTGGAGCACGGGCGAACTCTCAACGGCGGCCGACGTCAAGTCGATCGTCAGCGGGAGTTTGCCCAAACCCTTGTCTCCCCCCCCCTCTTCTCTTTTGTCTCCTCCCTCTTTCTCCAGGATGGTGGGGAGCGTGGCAGATTCTGATCTACCCTCTAATCCCGATTTAATAGGGGTGCCTGAGATCTATTGGGACCTGGCGGACGTTTTTAGCAAGACGCGTGCTAAAGCACTTCCGCCTCATAGATCATACGACTGTCCCATTAATCTTCTACCCGGTACCTCCCCGCCTCGCGGGCGAATGTTCTCTCTCTCACGCCCCGAAACCTTGGCCATGAACACCTACATAGAGGAGGCATTGCTTGCGGGGCACATACGCCCTTCCACTTCCCCTGCCGGCGCTGGCTTCTTTTTTGTTGATAAAAAGGATGGGGATCAGCGCCCATGCATTGATTATAGGGGATTGAATGACGTTTCCATCAAGAACCGATATCCTTTACCCCTCATGGACACGGCCTTTGAGTGCTTACAGGGGGCACAGGTCTTTTCTAAACTTGACTTACGTAATGCATACAACCTGGTCAGGATTAGAGAGGGAGACGAGTGGAAGACTGCATTTAACACACCCAATGGGCACTATGAGTATTTGGTCATGCCCTTTGGTTTGGCTAATGCTCCGGCAGTCTTCCAAGCCCTGGTTAACGACGTGCTGCGAGACTTGATTGGGGTGTCGGTGTTTGTCTACTTAGATGATATCCTGATTTTTTCTCGCGATATGGTGCAACACCAAATGCACGTTCGGGAGGTGCTAGACCGTCTCCTCAAGCATCAACTATTCGTTAAGGCTGAGAAGTGTGTGTTTCACACGGACACCGTGTCCTTCCTGGGCTTTGTGTTGACGAAGGGCGATCTGCGCATGGATCCAGCCAAGGTGAGTGCAGTTTTGGACTGGCCACGGCCTTCGTCGCTCAAGGGGTTACAACGGTTTTTGGGCTTTGCAAATTTTTACAGGCGCTTTATTAGCAATTTTAGCGCCTTAGCCAATCCCTTAACAGCTCTCACTAAGGCCTCTCTCCCTGGCTTTGAATGGTCGCATAGGGCTGAGTCGGCCTTCTGCGATCTTAAACGTCGTTTTACATCCGCTCCTGTATTGATCCGCCATGACGCGGAGGTTCCGTTCATTGTGGAGGTGGATGCCTCTGACGTCGCGGTGGGGGGGGTGCTCTCTCAGAGATGCTTAAAGGATGGGAAAGTGCACCCGTGTGCTTTTTTTTCTCGCCGTCTGTCACCAGCCGAGCGTAATTACGACGTGGGTAATCGGGAGTTATTGGCGATCAAATTGGCACTGGAGGAGTGGAGACATTGGTTGGAGGGGGCGGCACATCCTTTCATTATTTGGACTGACCATAAGAACTTGGCTTACATCCAAGGGGCTAAACGCCTTAACGCTCGCCAGGCCAGGTGGACGTTGTTCTTCACACGATTTCGATATACCATCTCCTATAGACCCGGCTCCAAGAATATCAAACCTGACGCGTTGTCGCGCCAGTTTGATCTTCCTGGGCGGGAGGAGCAGCCCCATCCCATTATTCCACCGGCCTTGATTTTGGCACCCGTGTCTTGGGGCATAGAGAAGGTGGTAAGGTCGGCGCTAACGCGGGAGCCCGATCCTGGTGGGGGTCCTCCGGGACGGTCGTATGTTCCCAAGGTGGCGCGCTCACGCTTGCTACAGTGGGCACATGCGTCATCCCTCACCAGCCACCCAGGGGCAACCAGGACCCTGGAATTTATCCGTAGGAGGTTCTGGTGGCCGACAGTGGAGGGGGATACGCGTTCCTTTGTGGCGGCCTGTCCGGTGTGCGCACGTAGTAAGACCTCTCGACGGGCACCGGCGGGTCTCCTCCGACCACTTCCTATTCCTAAACGACCCTGGTCACACATATCTCTGGACTTTATTTCTGGTCTTCCCCTTTCGGACGGATTCACCACCATTTTGGTGGTGGTGGATCGGTTCTCTAAGGCGGCTCACTTTGTCCCTCTCCCCAAGCTTCCTTCGGCCCGGGAGACTGCTGATTTAATTATACAGCATGTCTTTCGGGTCCACGGGCTGCCAGTAGATATCGTGTCGGACCGGGGTCCTCAGTTCGCCTCCAGGTTCTGGAAGGCGTTTGCCGCCGGCCTCGGCGCCTCTGTCAGTCTGTCGTCTGGGTTCCATCCACAGTCGAACGGGCAGACGGAGAGGGTCAACCAGGATTTGGAGGGGGTCTTGAGGTGTTACGTTGCCGGTAGTCCGGCAACGTGGAGTAGGAGGTTGGCTTGGGCTGAGTACGCGCATAATACCCTTCTCTCCTCTTCTACCGGTATGTCTCCCTTTCAGTGCCAGTATGGTTTTCAACCTCCTCTGTTTCCCGAGCAGGAGCAGGAGGCGGAGGTGCCCTCGGCCCAGGCACATGTGGCTCGCTGTCGCAGGACGTGGAAACAGGTTCGGAAGGCGCTACAGAAGGTTTCGGTTAGTACCCAACGGCAGGCTAACCGTAAGCGTCGTCCGGCTCCAGTTTACCGTCCAGGGCAGCGGGTTTGGCTTTCCACCCGGGATCTCCCTCTCCGGGTGGAATCCAAGAAGCTGGCTCCTCGCTTTATAGGACCATTTAAAGTGATTCATCGGGTTAATCCAGTGGCTTACAAGCTACGACTTCCGAGCTCTATGAGGGTTCATCCGACGTTTCATGTGTCCCTGTTGAAGCCATTCCTCTCATCGCCCTTGGCCCCGCCACTGCCTGTGGTTCCTCCGCCCCGGTTTATTGGCGGTCAACCCATTTACACGGTGCGGAGGATACTGGGTTGTAGGCGGAGGGGTAGGGGGTTTCAGTTCTTGGTGGATTGGGAGGGGTACGGGATAGAAGAGCGTTCTTGGGTGCCTCAAAGGGATATTTTAGATCCCAGCCTGATCGTTGATTTCCGGCGGCTGAATCCCGAGGCTCCTAGGTGAACGTCTGGTGCCGTTCGTCGGGGGAGGGTACTGTTACGTTCTGGACACCGACCTCGGTCGGTGACCACCCACTTTCCTGGCATATGTCACTGGGCTTGTCACCTGTCATTTCCCTGTCAATTAGTGCTGTCACTTAGGGGTGGTTCCTGATTGGCTGTCACGGGGGTGTGTGTGGAATGTTGGGTTTTGGTCTCTATTTAACTTACCTCTCTTCTGCTTGTCCATTGTCAGGTCTTCACTAATTGCGTTCGGGGATAACGCGGACGGTTCTACTGTGGACCTCCAATAAGCTCCCATTTACCTTATCTTACACTTGTGCTTTTAGCACTTGTTCTCTCTTAGAATTTACTCTGTGTTCTTACTATTAAAGTCGAACCTGTTCAAGAGTAAACACTCTCTGTCTCTGTGATTGCCTTCAACCATTGGAATTCACCTACCTGCATTCTGACAGATGTCATCAACCAGCTTAGCTAGCTAGCTAATATAGCTAACATTAGTGAACTTAAATTCAACAATTTTGTGTCTCATTTGTTATTATTACATTTTATTTTATGAGATGACATTTTTTTTTTTTTTATATATCTGCATTATGTTGGCCATCGCCTCCCCCCTGCTCTTTAAATATTGGCATCGGCCGTTGAAAAACTCAGTCGACCACTGAAAGCAATATCCAACATGGATCAGACCATGGATGCAGCCACCTCAAGAGTATTACAAAACACCCCTATGACATGGATGACATAATTTCTGTATGTACAGCAAACGTAAATCCTGATTGGAATGACACAGTGTTGATGGGGTCAGAGAGAGGTGATATGATCTGCCCACTGCACTAATTCTCCCGGGTGGGTGGGGGGGGGGGGGGGGGATGTATGGCCCATCCAGATAAATCACTTCCTAAAGAGAAAGGAAGGAGCAACAGCACTTAAGTCATTAGCCAACTGCAGCCGCCTGTAATGGCTCTCAATCTCCAAATCTAATCAGTGGGCTTGCCACCACAAAGGAGGTTTACCGCCTGATTAAATGCAAGTTCAAGTGGGGAAGCGATGCTGGTGTCACTGTGTGTTTCCCCTCAGACACTCTTGAGGGATTGTTTGAACACCTGGGGTGGAATCTCACTGGGATTAACGAGAGGAGCTCAAAGAGGAAGACACATAGCATCCACAAGCAGGTGTACAAACACACACACACACACACACACACACACACACACACACACACACACACACACACACACACACACACACACTAATGCTGGGGCACACTCCATTACATATGTCACCCTCCCCATTAAAGCAAGTGGGCCTGTGGCTAGGACTAATGTCATGCTAACATTTGGGGACAGGTCATTACTTAAAGGACCATGTCAAGTGTCATGTCACTTGCGAGGAGCGAACAGGGTGCTCGCAGCTCGAAGGGCTTTTGTTGTTCGCCCCGGGACATTAGGGAGATTACATTTAATGGCAGAAACGGCAAAGCATCAATCAGGTGCCTTCAGCGTGGGCAGGAGCGCTGGAGGAAGGTTTGGCCGGAGCTCTGACATCATCGTCTGAATGGCCGGGTTGTAGCAGCTACCACTTTCATTCACGAAAAAGAGGAGAGAGAGGGGGGAAAAAAGAGCTTTCAGCAATCAATGTCTAGACTGTAGACACTTACAAATGGTGCGGTTGGACGGTCCGATGCTAGAGGGAGTTTGCGTTTCCGAAAAGTGCCAGTCGGATAGTCTATATATCATTATTACACAAAAATGAATGGATTGGCTCGCCCAGCAGGGATGCAAGAGGAATTGGATTTGAGGTCCTCAGTGATTTGTGTTGCCAGCTCAATACTATCAGATTCTGGGAGATTCCAGGGTAGGGCTTTTGAATGGTCTCATTTGTGGCCTGTGATCAAAAGTAAAGAAAGTGACATTTAGCCGGACTTGTATATTAAAGAAACACACACACACACACACACACACACACACGCACACACACACACGCACACAAACACACAGCTGCTGCTAGTGTGTCAACTCTACTTTGGGTCTGTGGGAAGAGAGATCCCCCCGCCCCAAAATGTTCAATCGATAATAGATTAGTGCAATTTAATTTACATTTCATCCACTCAGTTTGAAATGTGTTTAAAAAAATCACCCAGATTGAACTTGAACCCGCAATGATTCTCTTTAACACTTTGTATGCCACGCCGGGTTTTAATTTTTACCCCCTTGATGCCACCATCCACTCCCAATGTTAACGTTAATATCGCCTAATCTATGTTTTAAATTATGGCTATGTGTCTAATCTGCCCGTCGCTTATCAAAGACTCATTTTCCAGTCAACATTGGCAAGGCAGATTGTATTTTTATCGCTTCATTTCCGTTTGATAGCATTTTGAAAATCACCCGTTTTCCGGGGAAAAACAACCCATGCCTATGATAATCGCCTTTTACTGGAATATTCCAGAACGTTGTCATTTGTCGGCCTATTTATGAATCGTTTTCAAATAAACGCTAGATGATCGATAGTATATGTGTGCGCACGCACGTTCGTGCCGCGCGCTGATAATAGCTGCTCTCATTTCCTGATCGCTTTTACAGTCAAAACAGTCAAAACATCACATATCACATAAACGCTTATATCTCTGTGAAAACGAGTCTGATTATCCTAACACTGATAACATAGATTCCTTACCTGAGGTCAGATGGTATCCAAATGGTTTATTCCAATTTCCGATCGATTAGAAAAAAATCGATAAATGTATTGATCCATCGTGTGTACAGTAACCCATATTCGCCGTGGCTCAGAGGCTCCAGAATGAACTCTGGTAGACCCCGGCTGCATCAGTGAGAAGTAAAATGTGGAGTCAGAAATCCGTTCTCCCATTCACTTTCATTGAGTCCATTCCAAAAGGGTGATTTACCATCTAGGAGACGATAGGGGGCGCTTTTTTCACATCTGATCGCCGGCGGTCCCTGGATCTCCAACGGTAGGCTCGCGTGATGCAATATGATTTCAGATCGCTAATAAAAAAAATAAAAATAAAACACCCGAGAATAGCCGTGACGTGGCATTCAGCGGTCGGGTCGTAAACCCGAGAAAAGCCGTGAGTGGCGCTCAAAGTGTTAAGGGAACTGATGTTTAAATTGGGAAGTAACAGATTACATTTAATATGATTATTGTAATTTGATTATAAAATATTGATAATTGTAATTCATTGCATTTACTGTAAAAAAATATATATATATATTTAAATTGTAATCAGATTACAGATAGTGAAAACTTGATTACTTTTTGTATTACTTACAAATATGTGGGGAAAATGTCTTTGTGGAACTGTGAACAAATCATTGTTCTCAACCTGGGGTTGAAAAATAAACTAGAGTTTTTTTTTATTCAAATATTCAGTGTAGATCCTTTTTTTTGTGAAATAATGATGATAATGTCTATATGAAGTCTATAGCCCTCCACCAATTATTAATACAATTAAAGAGCCTAAAAAGGTAAAATAAGTAATTATTTTGTGTAAAGGTTCACAATTTAGTCTATGCCTGACCATGTTGCTTGGCCAATAGACTTTACTCTGATGTACGGGCCACAAACTAAACATTTGATAACCACTGCTGTACATGTAGGTGATAACATAATTGAGAATACAATCAAATTTGAATACATTTTCTTTATTGCTTCATAAGTATTCCAAAAGTAAATTAAAGTAATGGATTACGTTACTGATAACAATTCTGAACAGCTAATCAGTCAGCTGTGGCAAATTCCATTTGTCTGTCATCCAGTGGTCGTTAGAGGTAACTGCAACTTGTTTAATCAGAAAGGTCTTTATTGCCAAGTAGTTTACACAGGAATTTGATTTGGTAATTTGCTGCGACATTAACAGACAGACAATTAAGGTAGAATAAAATAAAAGGTAGAATAAAATAAAAGGTAGAATAAAATAAAATGGAATATCTATAGACTACATTAAAATAGAAGTACAATAGAAGTGATATGGACCCTTTGCAATTTGCATACAGGTCAAACAGGTCCACTGACGATGCGGTCTCTCAGGTACTACACAACACCCTCTCTCACCTAGACAGCCAGAAGGGGGGCTATGTGAGACTGTTGTTCATTGACTATAGCTCAGCGTTCAACACCATAGTCCCCACCAGACTGGTGGACAAGCTGATCGAGCTGGGTCTGAGCTCCGCTCTGAGCGTCTGGATACTGGACTTTCTGAGTGAAAGGCCTCAGGCGGTCAGGGTGGGGGGTCAGACCTCCCACACCATCACCCTGAGTATCGGGTCCCCCCAGGGCTGTGTTCTGAGCCCCCTGCTGTATTAATAATAATAATTTAGGACCTGCTCAGAGGTCATCAATCGGCACGCATGCGATGCATGCATGCATGTGATTCGTATCTGCGATTAACCCATCCCGTCGTCCTTCCCCCCCAAGGGCAGCCGGGAGCAGACAGGGCAGGCGTCAACGTGAGTCGCGCCAGGGGACCAATCCAAGTGCTCCTGTCCGTCTTCGTCAAGGACGCCACAGCGTTAGCGATCTATTGTTGTGCATGTTTTTCCATTGGGTTTATCTTATCGGGGGGAAACCCTTGCGAGCACGGGGAGAACATGCAAACTCCACACAGAAAGGCCTGGGAGATACCGCACCTGGGTAACTGGCATCATGGAAACCTGGTCCCTAAGCGGGAATCGAACACTTTAGCACGAACACACACACTCTGCACACGCACACTCAAAACGGTCACTTTACACAATGAAAAGGTCACTTTAAAAAAAAAAAATGGAGTGGTTCTTGTATAGTAAATAGATGGATATAGCAAGATAGCTTAAGGATATATAGTATAACTGTATATTGTATAGTAGTGTACATAAGAACCAGTGCCTCATCCGTAGCTATCACTGTATTGTACTATCGCAGGACCTTAGCATGTCTTTACCATGCTTTTTGTAAACTTTATTTACATTATACCTCTTATGTCTCATTCTATGTCTTATTCTTATTTTTATTACTTGTATTATTGCACAATTGCTGCGGGCATGACCACCCGCATTTCACTGTATGCTTGTATGCCGTGACAAATAAAACTGTTGACTGTTGTCCATCAGTTGTTGTTGTTCAGTTCAGTTGTTGCTCTGTATGTATGTCCTGCCTTTTTAATAATGTTCCTTTGTGTTTTATTTTTATTTATTTTATTTTATCCCCCATCCCCTTTCCCCTAGGCGGC
The DNA here is from genome assembly GCF_963971535.1 of Notolepis coatsorum. Classification (NCBI taxonomy): domain Eukaryota; kingdom Metazoa; phylum Chordata; class Actinopteri; order Aulopiformes; family Paralepididae; genus Notolepis; species Notolepis coatsorum. The sequence goes on along the minus strand of NC_140182.1, from coordinate 101,021,866 downwards.
TTTTTACCCCCAAATAGGCCGTTATTGAAAATAAGAACTTGTTCTTAATTAACCTTCCTATATAAATAAAGGTTTGATGATGATGATGAGAATATAATGATAAAAAATAAAAGAGGCCAGGGCTGTGGATGTAAAAATAACATTACAGTGGGATGGAATATTTAGCAGGACTGTGCAATTGAGCAGTGTGCTAAAAGTATGAAGATTTAAGTACTGTATGAACAACTAAGAGTTCTGAGTGCATATACAAATATATAGTCCAGTAAGGGTGTGTTAATGTAACACAGTGGGGGATATCAGTGGGAGTCACGAGCAGATCATGGCAGATAAGAGAAAATGGCAACAAAAAAGACCTTTCGTCAAGCAAGGCAACTTTGGGAACTGTTTTACATTTGTGTCATTAACAATTTATGCTCTAGAAGTTCAGTTCAATTCTGTTCAGTCACTTTATTATCCCAGATTGGAAACTTGACTTGCAGTCAGGGGGGGCACAAGATAAAGACAAACACAACTGAACCTGGACATACAGTAGAATATACACAACACAATAAAGCAATATCTAAAGTGCTAGGCATGTGCAAATTGGGCGGGGTTATTGCACAGGGAACAAAGGGGTTTTTACTCCTATTGCACTTACAGTAAACCACGGCACTCTAAATCTACAACCTGAGGGTAGAGTCTCAAAGTGAAGAGAAAGGGGTGGTCTAAACTGTCCAATACCCACCCATCACCTCACCAGCCACCTTCACTATAGAGCTCAGGTGGTTTGTATCTCTGAAGTTCAAGTTACCGTACCACGCAATCATAGAACAAGTAAGAACAGATTCAATAAATTACTATCTACATTAAAAGCATTTAATTTCCTAAAAGGACGTACAAATGCCACTGTCCCTTCTTATAGACCGCATCGAAATTTGCATCAAATTTCAGATTTGTCCCAATATATTTATATTGTTCTACAAAATCGATGTTAGGACCACATTGGAGGGGGTTGGGTTTGGACATTTACAGAGGCCAGTTTCGAATTTCAGCCTCCCGTGGGTGCTCTTTGAGAGTGGTTTTGAAGGTGGGTAGTGATTCACATTCCTTTACAGCTGTGGGTAGGGTGTTCCACATTGATGTGGCATAATTGCAAAACGTGTTTAGTCCCTTGTTTGAGCCGAATCTGGGTTTAACATGATTTGTGGAGCTCCCTCTGGTGTTGTGGTCGTGGTATTCACTGACCCTTGGGAAGTAAGCATGGTGGGTGAGAAGCTTTCCTTATGAAGTCAATGATCATATCCTTGGTCTTTGTAATATTTAGTTTGAGGAAGGCCGTTTGACAAACTCATCTACCACTGGCCCATGCTCAGATTCATCTTTATGGAGCAGGCTGATGATAACTGTATCATCTGTGAATTTCAGGATGCACCTGTCCTCATGCTGGCATCAACAGTCATTGATGTAGCGAATGTAGAGCTGTGGACAGGACACAGCCCTGAGTTGAGTCAGTGGAAGAGGACCACTGTTCTGACAGAAAGCCATTCACCCTCTGAGATGTAAAAAAAAAAAAAAAAAAAAAAAAAAAAGTACAATCCGGCTAAATCAAACTAAGCAGTTTCCTATAAAAGATGTGGCTGGATACTGTCCAATGCAGCAATGGGGAATTTCACTGAGTTTTATGCAACGCTGTTGGGGTTGAGTTTTCTCTTATTCAGCATAACTTTGCCCAACCCAATGATTTATTTGCTAGGAAGCAATATTTATTTTCATGATAAGGTTCCACATTCTTTGGAACGTTTATTCACAGAGGGCAATACCAACAGCTTACATAACAACTCTCCCCGATCCATTTCTATCTGTCTACGTGACTCACCCATTCCTATCTATCTACGTCACTCACTCCATATCTGTCATACACTCTGTTCTTTCTTATCACCTCTCCCATATCTGTCTACATCACTCTCCCCCTATCTGTCTACGTCACTCTCCCCATATCTGTCTATGTCACTCTCCCCCTATCTGTCTACGTCACTCTCCCCATATCTGTCTACGTCACTCTCCCCATATCTGTCTACGTCACTCTCCCCATATCTGTCTACGTCACTCTCCCCATATCTGTCTACGTCACTCTCCCCTATCTGTGTACGTCACTCTCCCCCTATCTGTCTAGGTCACTCTCCCCCTATCTGTCTAGGTCACTCTCCCCCGATCTGTCTACGTCACTCTCCCCCGATCTGTCTACGTCACTCTCCCCATATCTGTGTACGTCACTCTCCCCCTATCTGTCTAGGTCACTCTCCCCCTATCTGTCTAGGTCACTCTCCCCCGATCTGTCTACGTCACTCTCCCCCTATCTGTCTACGTCACTCTCCCCATATCTGTGTACGTCACTCTCCCCATATCTGTCTACGTCACTCTCCCCATATCTGTCTACGTCACTCTCCCATTATCTGTCTACGTCACTCTCCCCATATCTGTCTACGTCACTCTCCCCTATCTGTGTACGTCACTCTCCCCTATCTGTGTACGTCACTCTCCCCTATCTGTGTACGTCACTCTCCCCCTATCTGTCTAGGTCACTCTCCCCCTATCTGTCTAGGTCACTCTCCCCCTATCTGTCTACGTCACTCTCCCCCTATCTGTCTAGGTCACTCTCCCCCGATCTGTCTACGTCACTCTCCCCTATCTGTCTACGTCACTCTCCCCATATCTGTGTACGTCACTCTCCCCTATCTGTGTACGTCACTCTCCCCTATCTGTGTACGTCACTCTCCCCCTATCTGTCTAGGTCACTCTCCCCCTATCTGTCTAGGTCACTCTCCCCCTATCTGTCTACGTCACTCTCCCCTATCTGTCTACGTCACTCTCCCCCTATCTGTCTACGTCACTCTCCCCCGATCTGTCTACGTCACTCTCCCCATATCTGTCTATGTCACTCTCCCATTATCTGTCTACGTCACTCTCCCCATATCTGTCTACGTCACTCTCCCATTATCTGTCTACGTCACTCTCCCCATATCTGTCTACGTCACTCTCCCCCTATCTGTCTACGTCACTCTCCCCATATCTGTCTAGGTCACTCTCCCCCTATCTGTCTACGTCACTCTCCCCATATCTGTCTAGGTCACTCTCCCCTATCTGTGTACGTCACTCTCCCCCTATCTGTGTACGTCACTCTCCCCATATCTGTCTAGGTCACTCTCCCCCTATCTGTCTACGTCACTCTCCCCATATCTGTCTACGTCACTCTCCCCATATCTGTCTAGGTCACTCTCCCCCTATCTGTCTAGGTCACTCTCCCTATATCTGTCTACGTCACTCTCCCATTATCTGTCTACGTCACTCTCCCCATATCTGTCTATGTCACTCTCCCCATATCTGTCTACGTCACTCTCCCCATATCTGTGTACGTCACTCTCCCCATATCTGTCTACGTCACTCTCCCCCTATCTGTCTACGTCACTCTCCCCCTATCTGTCTGTCACTCTCCCCATATCTGTCTATGTGAATGAATGAATGAAAACTTTATTTAATAGATTGCAGAATGGGTACAATACAGTACGGCTCAATACACACAATTGTTAAGGGGATGCAGACCTGAGAAAGACGTTTGTCTTGTTTCCATCAGGGTCCCCCATTTTCAATTCATATAGACATCTATGACATACACAACATACATGACATTTATGGCATAGGGACATATAGGTATTTAGTACTGATACATTTGTGACATAAACGGTATTCAAATATACAGTACTGTTACCCCTAGATCCTGAGTATATACATATGATGGGGAGGGGACTGTACATTAGGAGGGGGCGGGTGGGTGGGAGAGAAATATACATACGGCGGGGAGGGAATATATACATGCGGTGGGGAGGAGACTGTCTATTAGGAGGTGGTGGGGGTTTTGGGCATTTACGGTGACCAGTTTCGAATTGCAGCCTCCCGTAGGTGCTCTTTAAGAGCGGTTTTGAATGTGGGTAGGGATTTACATTCCTTTACAGCTTTGGGTAGGGCGTTCCACATTGATGTGGCATAATTGCGAAACGTGTTTAGTCCCTTGTTTGAGCCGAATCTGGGTTTAACATGATTTGTTGAGCTTCCTCTGGTGTAGTGGTTGTGGTATTCACTGACCTTTGGGAAGTATTTTGACATGTACATGGGTACCTTAGTCGTATAGTGTATCTTGTAGACCAGGCCCATTGCAAGTTGCTGTACTCTGTTGTCTACTCTAAGCCATCCTAGGTTGTCAAAGTGGGCAGGGGTGAGGTGGGTTCTGGGGTTCAGGTCAAGTAGTAGTCTGACCAGTTTGTTTTGTGATGTTTGTAATTTTGTTTTAAGCGCCTTTGAGGTGCGTTGGTACCATGAGGTGCACGCATAGTCGTAGTACCCTTGAATGAGTGCTCCTGCCAGAGTCTTCAGGGTATTCTTGTTTACCAGAGAGGAGATCCGGTACAAGAATCTAGTTCGTTGGTTGACTTTTTTTATTACATTGGATGCCATTTTGTCACAGGAAAGATTTGCCTCTAGGATGGAACCCAGGTAGGTAATTTCGTCTTTCCTTGTGACAATATTGTCACCCACTGTAACTGAGAAGCCGTCGGTCTTGCTGAGTTTGTTATTTGAACCGAAGAGAATGGACTCTGTTTTGCCCATGTGTAATGATAGTTTGTTATCAGCGAGCCATATGCAGATTTTGCCTAGTTCCGAGCTGAGGGTTTTTTCAACCTGCAACTTGTTCTTGTCAGAGACCAGCAGGGCTGAGTCGTCCGCAAACAGGAACAAGTTGCAGTCACAGGCTGACGACATGTAATTTGCATAAATTAGGAAGAGTAGCAGTCCTAGTATGCTTCCTTGTGGAACACCACAGCTCACTGTGAGGGGGGGGGATAGAGTACCGTTTACCTCTACCATCTGTTCTCTCCCCTCCAGGTAGGATTGCATCCAGCTCACTGATAAACTATCAAAACCAATTGCTTTTAGCTTGTCAATCAGAATGGAGTGATTGACAGTGGCAAAGGCCTTTTGTAGGTCCAGCATGACCATGCCGCAGTATTTGCCCGCGTCCACCTCTTGTTTGATGTGGTCGTTCAAATAGAGGAGGCATGTGTCAGTGGAGTGGGACGTTCTGAAGCCAGATTGGAATTCGTAGATTAGATTTTTTTCCGCCAGGTACTTTTCGACCTGTTCGTAGACTATTTTCTCCATGACTTTTCGAGATGGAGGTAAGAATAGAAACAGGGCGGTAGTTGCCTGGGTCTAATTTGCTGCCCTTTTTGTGCAGGGGGGTCACTCTTGCAATTTTGAAGTCCTTGGGGACGTGTCCCTGTTTTATAGAGAGGTTTATTATGTGTGTGATGACTGGGGTGATGGCGGCTGCTGCGTCTCTGAGGAATTTGGAGGGGATGTTGTCATGGCCAGTGGCCTTGTTAGGTTGGAGGGCGCTCAATTTTTTGAGTACCTCATCGGTTGTTACCATTTCAAGTTTGAAGTCGTCTTTGTGGACCCCTAGGTTTTTGTAGTATGCTACTATGTGTTCTACCCCATAATGCCCTGAGTGGGAGGGTAGTTTGTTTACCAGTGTTGTGGCTATGTTTGTGAAGAAGATGTTTAAGTAATTGGCTACATCCAGCTTGTCTGTGATGAGCGTGTTGTCCGTCTTTATGTTTATGTTTGAGAATCTGGTTTTAAATTTTTTACTGCAGCCTAGTTGATTATTGAGTAATTTCCATAGTTCGCGGGGTTTGTTTTTGTTTTCCTCAGTTTTGTCGTTGATGAAATTTCTTTGTTTCTTTGAATTTTTAGTTCAACCACGTGGGCTTGGAGTTCACTGTTTGAGCTTTTGGAAAGCTTTGTCTGACTTTTATGAAGTTCAGAGCATTTTTGTCTCTGGTTTTCATAGCGGCCAGTATTTCAGTGTGCATCCATAGCTCAGCGCGATTTTTAACCCACGTCACTCTCCCCCTATCTGTCTTCGTCACTCTCCCCTATCTGTCTACGTCACTCTCCCCATATCTGTGTATGTCACTCTCCCCCTATCTGTCTACGTCACTCTCCCCATATCTGTCTACGTCACTCTCCCCATATCTGTGTACGTCACTCTCCCCATATCTGTCTACGTCACTCTCCCCATATCTGTGTACGTCACTCTCCCCCAATCTGTCTAGGTCACTCTCCCCATATCTGTCTAGGTCACTCTCCCCCTATCTGTCTACGTCACTCTCCCCCTATCTGTGTACGTCACTCTCCCCTATCTGTCTACGTCACTCTCCCCCTATCTGTCTACGTCACTCTCCCCTATCTGTCTACGTCACTCTCCCCCTATCTGTCTACGTCACTCTCCCCTATCTGTCTACATCACTCTCCCCTATCTGTCTAGGTCACTCTCCCCATATCTGTCTAGGTCACTCTCCCCCTATCTGTCTAGGTCACTCTCCCCTATCTGTGTACGTCACTCTCCCCTATCTGTCTACGTCACTCTCCCCTATCTGTCTACGTCACTCTCCCCCTATCTGTCTACGTCACTCTCCCCATATCTGTCTACGTCACTCTCCCCCTATCTGTCTACGTCACTCTCCCCATATCTGTCTAGGTCACTCTCCCCCTATCTGTGTACGTCACTCTCCCCCTATCTGTCTAGGTCACTCTCCCCCTATCTGTCTAGGTCACTCTCCCCCTATCTGTGTACGTCACTCTCCCTATATCTGTCTACGTCACTCTCCCCATATCTGTCTAGGTCACTCTCCCCCTATCTGTCTACGTCACTCTCCCCCTATCTGTCTAGGTCACTCTCCCCATATCTGTCTACGTCACTCTCCCTATATCTGTCTACGTCACTCTCCCCATATCTGTCTAGGTCACTCTCCCCCTATCTGTCTAGGTCACTCTCCCCCTATCTGTGTACGTCACTCTCCCTATATCTGTCTAGGTCACTCTCCCCCTATCTGTCTAGGTCACTCTCCCCCTATCTGTGTACGTCACTCTCCCTATATCTGTCTACGTCACTCTCCCCCTATCTGTCTAGGTCACTCTCCCCCTATCTGTCTACGTCACTCTCCCCATATCTGTGTACGTCACTCTCCCCCTATCTGTGTACGTCACTCTCCCCTATCTGTCTACGTCACTCTCCCCCTATCTGTCTACGTCACTCTCCTCTATCTGTCTACGTCACTCTCCCCTATCTGTCTACGTCACTCTCCCCTATCTGTCTACGTCACTCTCCCCTATCTGTCTACGTCACTCTCCCCTATCTGTCTAGGTCACTCTCCCCTATCTGTCTACGTCACTCTCCCCCTATCTGTCTACGTCACTCTCCCCTATCTGTCTATGTCACTCTCCCCCTATCTGTCTACGTCACTCTCCCCTATCTGTCTATGTCACTCTCCCCCTATCTGTCTACATCACTCTCCCCCTATCTGTCTATGTCACTCTCCCTATATCTGTGTACGTCACTCTCCTCTATCTGTCTACGTCACTCTCCCCTATCTGTCTACGTCACTCTCCCCCTATCTGTCTAGGTCACTCTCCCCATATCTGTCTACGTCACTCTCCCCTATCTGTCTACGTCACTCTCCCCCTATCTGTCTAGGTCACTCTCCCCATATCTGTCTACGTCACTCTCCCCATATCTGTCTACGTCACTCTCCCCTATCTGTCTACGTCACTCTCCCCCTATCTGTCTAGGTCACTCTCCCCCTATCTGTCTACGTCACTCTCCCCATATCTGTCTACGTCACTCTCCTCTATCTGTCTAGGTCACTCTCCCCATATCTGTCTACGTCACTCTCCCCTATCTGTCTACATCACTCTCCCCCTATCTGTCTAGGTCACTCTCCCCATATCTGTCTACGTCACTCTCCCCATATCTGTCTACGTCACTCTCCCCATATCTGTCTACGTCACTCTCCTCCTATCTGTCTACGTCACTCTCCCCATATCTGTCTACGTCACTCTCCCCTATCTGTCTACGTCACTCTCCCCCTATCTGTCTACATCACTCTCCCCTATCTGTGTCACTCTCCCCCTATCTGTCTACGTCACTCTCCCCATATCTGTCTACGTCACTCTCCCCCTATCTGTCTACGTCACTCTCCCCCTATCTGTGTACGTCACTCTCCCCTATCTGTGTACGTCACTCTCCCCCTATCTGTCTACGTCACTCTCCCCTATCTGTCTACGTCACTCTCCCCATATCTGTGTACGTCACTCTCCCCATATCTGTGTACGTCACTCTCCCCTATCTGTGTACGTCACTCTCCCCATATCTGTCTAGGTCACTCTCCCCCTATCTGTCTACGTCACTCTCCCCATATCTGTCTACATCACTCTCCCCCTATCTGTCTACGTCACTCTCCCCTATCTGTCTACATCACTCTCCCCATATCTGTCTACATCACTCTCCCCATATCTGTCTACGTCACTCTCCCCCTATCTGTCTACGTCACTCTCCCCATATCTGTCTACGTCACTCTCCCCCTATCTGTCTAGGTCACTCTCCCCTATCTGTGTACGTCACTCTCCCCATATCTGTCTAGGTCACTCTCCCCCTATCTGTCTACGTCACTCTCCCCATATCTGTCTACATCACTCTCCCCCTATCTGTCTACGTCACTCTCCCCTATCTGTCTACATCACTCTCCCCATATCTGTCTACATCACTCTCCCCATATCTGTCTACGTCACTCTCCCCCTATCTGTCTACGTCACTCTCCCCATATCTGTCTACGTCACTCTCCCCCTATCTGTCTAGGTCACTCTCCCCCTATCTGTCTACGTCACTCTCCCCCTATCTGTCTACGTCACTCTCCCCCTATCTGTCTACGTCACTCTCCCCCTATCTGTCTACGTCACTCCCCATATCTGTCTACGTCACTCTCCCCCTATCTGTCTACGTCACTCTCCCCCTATCTGTCTACGTCACTCTCCCCCTATCTGTCTACGTCACTCCCCATATCTATCTACGTCACTCTCCCCATATGTGTACAATGCACCCACTCAGTTTTTCTGCTTGCCTGTATAAATACTTTGTTAGCTCTCCGTTCCACAGAGATCCAGGGTAGAGCATTCATCGCTGTACCCTGAATCTCCTCCTGCTGCAACATGTGCTTTCATTAAATTCCACCCTCAACCAAAGAACTCTGTTGTCCGCCTCCGTGAATAATCTGTTTAGGCTTAACAAGATTATTTCCCATCACCCTTTTAAGATAATAATCTTGCTTTGAGATTTTTCTTTTTTGTCAGTGCTATTATGTTTGCTTAAATTACCCTGATGCAGCTCAAGAAATCTCACAGTGAGTCAGACAGATGCCCTCTCAGGAGCTGGGCAGAGGCAAGCAATTCCCCTCAAGTATCTTAAGGAAACTTGGCTCTCGTGTTTGGAGTCATTTCAGATTCAATCCCACTTGATCAACTTGGACTGCATCCCGTGGTATTTATAGAAAGTTAAACAGTATGCGGTTATGAAACCTGGCTGAGCTCCAAGAGTCTGCCATCATTTCTGCCTCTGCAGCAAAGATGGGAGTTTTAAAAAATGTCTGCTTTTCAGTTCAGTGTGCAGTTCAAAGCAACCAAGTTACACTGCAACAGGAAAGTAGAGTGAATATGTTTTGATGTGCTTCTTAATGAGCAGGCAAATAAACTGCCTCAACGTTGTTGAGAATTTATTTTATTGAGTTCTACTGAAAGAGTTTTTTTTTCCTGATGCACGCAGTCAAGGGGAGGCTCACAGAAGTAGCATGTAAAGCCTAATTGGTATGTGACAAAGAAACTAATTCTACCACTGCATGGGCATTTTCATACTAAAGTGGTTACCAATGGTGACAGGCAGCCATTTGTAAGAAGGATAACTACACAAACATTCTGTGCATAGGTTCAATGGTGGAGTTTTATAAACCTGCAGTGATATCATGTGAGTCCACACTGCAACGCAGCCGGCTGTAATGTGGATGCCTTCTAGCCCTAACCGTGCTGTCTTTGGTAACACTAACGCCAGTACAGCACCGCAACCAACATTAGCGCAGCTACAGTAGTTAACATTAGCAAGCTAGCAACATCCTGCCAATGTGGCAGTCCTTGCATCAGCATTTTCTTCCACTCGATGTGCAATGTTTCCCCCTCGAAATGCTCCAATATGTGTGGTCCACACTCAAACACCACGGCAACCATTACCAACACAGGAGGGTAATGGCTAGAAGGCATCCACATTACAGCCAGCTGCATTTGTCATAGTCACAGCACAAGTGTACTTCACTCCCCCTCCTTTTCCCCTCACGTTCACCACACACTCCTCTTCATCTTCCTTTGCATCCACCACGCACTCCTCCTCATCCTCTCTTCCTCCACGGAAGCCTCACACCCTTATATGGCCAGCATCCCTTCACTTCCCGTCACTCAGCCCAGCTGCACCTCATCCCTCTGATTCACACGCTGTCAGGCACCTCACTCCTCACAGCTGTATCCCATCCCCGTTGATGAAGACCCTACTTCTACTCGACGACGCTGACCAGAAGTCGTTGTGGTGTTAAACATCACTACCTAGGTACGACGTCTCGGCCTGAAGCTCTGCTAACCTGCTCTTGTGTATTCCTTGCTCTAATCCGTTTCTCTTGTGCCCCAGGATCCCCGTTCCAGTGCGCCTTCCTGCCTGGACGTCCCATACTACACAAGAAGTGCTCTTGCTCTCTCTCCAGACACAGACCTGTGTCCTCTGCCCACAGCTGCAGCCGGAGTACATCTATCCTCGCCCCCCCAAGAACATTCTAACCCCATTCTATTGCACATTCCTGTTGTACTGCTGTCTGCTTGGGAAATACAATTAAAACCCCTTGAAACGCTCCATTCTCCTCTCCTGTGTTCAGCGATTGGGCTGTGTTCCTAAACCCACTTCTCACAGCGTTGAATTGTGGGACCCACCTGAGGTCACGGCAGCTTTCATGAAACTCCACCTGTTACCTTGTTATGTTGATTGTATGGATGGAACATAGCAAGCTAGCTAGACTTAACCACATTTTGTATTCTCCAGTCCTATGATTATAGTCAAAGTATTGGATGAAACCAATGTGTTAAGTGTCTCCATTTCATAATTATTTAGCTTTTCCCACAGCATGCTATAGCATTCTGTTACAGTTTGGTAGGTGTGTTGGACCCAGGTGCAGTGCAGAATAGAGAAGACGATAGGCAGGTGTTGGTTTTCAAACAAAGAGCTACTCTTTTATTTTAGTAGATCAATGAACACGCAAACGATGGCGGATAAACAAAAGGGGAGAAGTCTCCGTCTCCAAAACACGTTCAATGATTCTCACAATACATAAAGTAATATACACAGTAAACCGGGAAAATAAAAGGGAGAAAGCAAGGTCTCTAAAACATGTTAAATGATTAACACGTCAAACGACAGAGCTGCATACACACGTAGTAAGATACACTTTCAATAACAAATTCAAACGGCAATCGAAATAACATGACAACTAGAAATACATAGCGAACGTACTTATCAGTATGTTCACCCGGGTTCACCCACCGCACCATCTTGAATGGACCCACAAACCGGGGGGCCAGTTTCCTGGACTTGACCCAAAGGGGAAGGTCCCAGGTCGAGATCCATACCTTCTGTCCTGGATGGAAGATCGGAGCCGGACGGCGCTTGCGGTTGGCCTGCCGCTGGGACCTGACCAAAGCCTTCTGGAGCACCGCCCGAACATTGACCGACGTTGGCTTGGACGGAAGGCACCTCCGCCTCCTTCTCTGTAAAAAGGGGGGTTGATAGCCATATTGGCACTGAAATGGGGACAGGCCAGTGGATGAGCATAGGAGGGTGTTGTGGGCATACTCCGCCCACGCCAGTTGCCGACTCCACGTAGCACCTCAGCACACCCTCCAGGTCCTGGTTGACGCGCTCCGTCTGCCCGTTGGATTGAGGGTGGAAGCCGGACGATAGGCTGACGGAGGTGCCGAGGCTGTTAGCAAATGCCTTCCAGGCGAACTGGGGACCCCGATCAGAGACATGTCCTGCGGGAGCCCATGCACCCAAGATATGTGCTGCACCACCAGGTCAGCCGTCTCCCGGGCCAAGGGGAGCTTGGGGAGAGGAACAAAATGGGCCGCTTTAGAAAAAATTGTCCACCACCACCAAGATGGTAGTGAGGCTGTCGGAGGGAGGGAGACATGAGATGAAGTCCAGGGAGAGGTGGACCAAGGCCGTTTGGGGATGGAGAGAGGCCGGAGAAGCCCCACTGCGGGGCGGCGAGAGGTTTTACTGTGCACACAAAAGTGTGCGTATCGCCCTCCGCTGCGGGCCACCAGAACCTCCTGCGGATGAAGTCCAGGGTTCTGGCGGCCCCGGGGTGGCCGGCGAGGGATGCCGCATACGCCCATTGCAGCAGCCGTGAGCGTGCAGCCTTGGGAATGTACAGCCTCCCCGGGGGGCCTCCCCCAGGATCAGGCTCCCGCCCAAGCGCTGACCTCACTACCCTATCTATCCCCCACAACACGGGATCAACAATAAGGGCCTCTGGGATGATCGGGTGGGGTTTCTGCTCTCGGTCTGTTGGGTCGAACTGTCGGGAGAGGGCGTCCGGCATGATGTTCTTGGACTCCGGCCGAAAGGAGATGGAGAAGTGGAAGCGTGTAAAAAACAATGCCCAACTGGCCTGGCGTGTGTTAAGTCGCTTAGCCCCCTGAATGTAAGCCAGGTTCTTGTGGTCAGTCCATACTATAAAGGGCTGTGCTGGCCCCTCCAGCCACTGCCTCCACTCCTCTAGTGACAATTTGATGGCCAGCAACTCACGATTTCCCACGTCATAGTTGCGTTCGGGGACAGCCGGCGCGAGAAAAAGGCGAGAGGATGCACTTTCCCATCTTTTACGCACCTCTGAGAGAGCACCACCCCCCCCCCCCCCCCCCCCCACCCCCCACCCCCAGATACTCGTAGTGGCCATTGGGTGTGTTGAAGGCAGTTTTCCACTCATCCCCCCTCCCTAATCCTGACCAGATTGTATGCGTTACGCATGTCTAATTTAGTGAACACCTGAGCCCCCTGCAGAGACTCGAAGGCGGTGTCCATGAGGGGAAGGGGATAGCGGTTCTTGACAGATACGTCATTCAGACCGTGGTAGTCTATGCAGGGACGCTGTCCCCCGTCCTTCTTAGCCACAAAGAAGAAGCCTGTGCCAGCGGGTGAGGTGGAGGGACGGAAGCTAGTGCTTCCTCAATGTAGCTATTCATGGACAGGGTCTCTGGATGAGAGAGGGAGAACAGACACCCCAGAGGTGTTGAGGTACCTGGCAAGATATCTATTGTGCAGTCATAAGATCTATGGTTTAAGTTTAAGTTTAAGTTTATTTGCAAAAGCCAGAAGGCTAGATTTCATCTGTAGTCCCTGGCCAAGATGTTAAAAAAAGGCATCAACCTAAAGTGATAAAAAAAGGTTATCACACATAACACAATTCATCATCACAATATACACATTTTAACTAAAATACACATATACAACAGAATAAAGGTGAATTGCATACACACACAGTTAATGAATTTAGCTGTTGGTGCAGCTCTGGTGTTCTTTGAGCCAGATTTTAAAGGTCCCATGCATTATAAATGGCCCTTTCCAGTGTTTAGCATTGTTTCCTAGCAATTTGGGATTATATCAATGTGGTCTGTGTCATTAATTATCATATTGACTCATCAGTCTAGTCTCGAGTTCACGAGATCTTCCCTCACTCAACTAAGCTGTTCTGATTTGACGGTATTGCTGACGTGAATAAGGTACTGATTTGCACTAACGCCCCCTCTATGGTTGTAGCGCATAGTGTAACCCGACACTTCCTCAAACAGGTTTTGACAGAGAGGCAGAGAACGAGCGAGCGAGAGAGAGGGAGAGAGAGATAGAGAGGGAGAGAGATAGAGAGGGAGAGAGAGAGATGGACCGGCGGGACCGTGCAGAAGTGTGTGTAAAATGTGTGTGCGCCATCTCTCTCCCTCGTCGGAGCATTTACACACAAACTTGACTGCGTGTGTGTCGGGACGCATCTCTCCTCTCTCTCTCTCTCTCTCTCTCTCTCTCTCTCTCTCTCTCTCTCTCTCTCTCTCTCTCTCGCTTGCTCGTTCTCTCTCTCGCTCTCTCTCTTATGTATCACGCTGTGTGGGTGACTGTCACTGAAAACGCTTATGGGCGGAGCCAATCCAATAACAGCCTGAAATCCTGAGGCTGAAAAATTATGCTTTTGAGTACTTCATTCGAAATATAAAACAATGGGCGCTCCAGTAGCACACCACATAGTGCGCTGAGTCGCGAAGCGGTCGTCCCGGGTTCGTTTCCCAGTCCCGGCGACCATTTGCCGCATGTCTTCCCTGCCTCTCCTCCCGTTCTCCCTCTCTCCCTCTGCCGGTCCTGCGTGGCCAGAAAAAGCTGAAAATGCTATAATTAAAAGTTTAAAAAAAAAATATATATATATATATAAAACATGTGTAGGCATAGTGTTCCAATACGTGGCTCTAACAGCGAATGCGGATTGTCCAAATGCCGTCTTCCTGAATGGGACCACGCAGTCCCCTTTGGCTGAGGACCTTGTTTGTCTTCTATTGTCCTTTCTGGCCACATACAGTGGTGGAGGAGCCAGTCCGTGAAAAATGTTATGGGGGGGTAATGCTTTAGCCCGAGACTTACTAAAAACCTCCCCTAGGTCCCAATACATGCGGGGCACACCTGCATGGGCGACAGTGGCTCGGGAGGTAGAGCAGTCGTCTGGCAATCCGGAGGTTCCCGGTTTGATTCCCACTCCTCCCGGGAAGCGTTGATGTGTTCTTGAGCAAGACACTTAACCCCTAATTGCTCCCGATGAGCAGGTGGGCACCTTGCATGGTTGCCTCCGCCGTCGGTGTGTGAATGTGTGAGTGAATGGGTAAAATGTGAGTAACAAATTGTAAAGCGCTATAATTATTTTTTTTAAACCAGCCATTTACACCTGTCAGGCCGGGGCTGGGAAGGGGGGAAGGACCTGCAGAACCAATCCGTAAATTGGGCCGTACCGGTAATGGGAGTCTGGTAGGTGGGAACTCCAGTCCTGTGCCTGTGTTTGGCTTGTGTGTTCTCTTGACACCCCATAACAGGGGGTAGTGAGACAAACAACAGACAAGCATAACACAAGGATGGAAGAGTGGGGGGCTATATCTCAAAAAGTAATGGCCAGATTGCCATACAATATGCTGTGCACTAGTGTCTAGTGTCCTCATCAGGCTGTGTGTAGAGGGAGAAACCTATTGACGTTGGTGACCCCATGAACTTTCCTGTAGTGCCACCATATGGATTTATAGCGTGGGTTTGTTGAGACTGGCAATATCAGCAACTCTTGTTTCTGTCATCTACCCAGTAAAGTGTTGCATGTGAAAGTAATAGTATTTGTATAGCACCTTATTGCAGCTCAAAGTGCATTACAGCTGAAAAAAGGCAGGCAAAGAGCAGACATGGTTTGATTATATGGCATAAAATGACATATAAAACATAAATCAAGCATAAAAAAGATAGCAGCAAGATAAGGCAAATCACAGTTTAAAAAAAACATAAAACAAGCATAAAAAGATAGCAGTAAAGTAAGGCAAATCACAGTTTTTCATATTAGGATCTAACATCCTAATGGTAATGGGACTCTTTGTTTACGGTTTGATTCAGTTTTAAAATAGGCAGTAATAAAAATAATAAAAATAGAATAGACAGAGTAAAAAAGTGCAGTAAAAATAGTTAATAAAATAGAATAGACGCATTACTACAGTGCAATAAAATAGTTCAGTAAAATAAAAATTAAATAGCCCTCATTTCCAATACAAAAATCTGGTTGAAGCGGGCTCCTGGGTTACTTTTTACAGGATATGGTTCTGAGTTATTTTACAGAACAGCAGAGCAACTCAACTTTGAGTTTCTTTACAAATGTCCATTCTAAATTACTTTATAGAACAAAGTGGGGAGATTACTTTATAATAGCGAAGTGGGGAGATTGCAGAGGGCATTCTTCTAGTTTTGTTATTTATTTAAATTATTTATTTTCCCCAGCACCTTTTTCTTCCTTTGTATTGTACAGGGTGTTTTGGTGAGTATAGCAACACACCAAATTTTAAATGCATTATGCCCTTCCCTGAATAATATGTGCTACCCCACACGGAAATGTAAAAATAGATAGATAAATAAATAAATAAAAGCTTTTACGAACTGGGTAGTAGATTGCAATTTAATTAAAGGCTAATTAAAGCAAATTTATTGTTTGTGTTTTTGTATGATCTCACAGAGGTTCTGTTTCATGCTAGCTGCCGCTCAGCGTCATATTGCATATATCTTGCTTCAGCGTATATACACTGAATAAATTTCAAAATGTACCTTTACATGCCAGCATTCATCTGGCCACACCCCCATCCGCTTACCTACATAAGCAGGGGTGGTGCCACACACTCATCTCCTTCTCAAATTTCATCCACAAGCTACGTGCTGCTCACATGCCACTTGACGTGGAGAAAAATATTTACTCTGAGGAAAGGAAGAACAAGGAGATACGTTGACATCATATCTTTATTTTCTCTCTCACAATTTTTTCGAGAAAATACGGCGATATTGTCTTCGTCACTGGAGTGTCTGGAAGATGATGATCATTCTAAAACCTCCACCGGTTTTTCATATTAGGGGCTCGCGTCGCTAATATACTCTCCAAACTGCAGTCCTCCTTTGCTGCGCCTGGATGGGTTCGACCCTCCTGCTATGCAGCTGGACTGTGGAAGTCTGTTGTGAGGGACTTTTAGTTGTCAAGCCTGGGTGAGTAATGTTTGCTTGCGAGCACCACTTGTCTGTTAGTGCGATGGGGGCTAGCTGACAATGTTTACGAAAACCGGCCCCAGATTAGGGTCCTCTGTTCAGCCTCTTAGGCGACGGCGGAGGATCTTGGTTTGAAGCCCATTATAGTCAACTAGTGGGCCACGACCAGGAACTGGTGATCCCAGGATTCTCTGGACAAGTGGATGCTTCTCTGTCACCGTGTAGGCCCCATCTTTCATATACAAATGAGAGTATACCCTAACGAGGAAATGTGGGCATGGATGTTCGTTATCGGAAGATCCATGTTCAAGTCGGCTGCAACCCAGATGGGACTTGTGCTGGCTCCACCGGATGTCTGGTAAAATCACTGTTGTAAACTGTGTTGACATCTCTTTTTCTCTTCTCTCTTAAAGGTGAGGAGGGTTTCAGACGGCGGCCTGTCGGAAGTGTGGCTTGTTATATCGTTTGTGTACAAGTTCAGGTGATAGCTGCTTAGCTTGCTTGCTAGTTGTGGCCTACCTGTTAGCCGCGCAGCTGTTAGCTGCGGCGTTAGCTCGCTGTGTTTACCAGGCTGGTATACGTTAGCTTGTGGCTATCAGCCGATCGGCTGTTAGCTTAATGCTACACTGTTGAACGTTCTGAGACTATAACATGCTTTAAACACTCTGACTACGACGTCTTCTTTGACAGAGGATGTTAGTCGAACCTACCGGGAGCCCGGCCGGCGAGGACTGCGTCAACAAGGAGAACCGTAGCGGCGGGGTGGAGCAGCGACGCTGCCTGTGTCGTCAACACAGGATGCTGTGTTTACTATCGGTGCCCTGTTAGCAGACTGCAGTTCGCTTGGTCTGCGCTCACGGTAGGAAAGGTCCTGACCAGACTTTAAAACGCGTCTTCTTCCTTCCCTTCTAATGTTTTGTAATAACGATGTTTTCCAAAACGGGTGTTGCTGCAATACATTTAGGATACGACGCGAGTTGTGTGTGAATTGTCTTGTCACTGCATGGTATTAGCTTCTCCATGCAAATCGGGTTGTTTGTTACAGATGTAAAAATTATCTGGTTTGTTGTATTGAGAACATCATGTGTGTTCATGTACCGTGTACTCACAACTAAGGGGGTTAAATTAACCTATAAAGCTATGCTTAGTGACATATGAGTGAAGAATGAATTCTTTCTCAGCCTGTAATGACAATGAACAGTGTGTTCACATATTAACAGGTTTACCTGTTCAACTGGCCGTATTAAGGGTAAGGTAGGAGGGGTGTTCCCCCCGGTTCCCTGGGGACTTCCCCACCCTCCTCTCAGACATGTTGTTTACAATATATTGTGTCACTGTGTTGTGGGATACGATGTAACCCTTAGCTTGGTTGCTGGGGTTGTGCTAAAACCGCTTGAGAAACTATATTTTCCTAAAGAAAAGATTGTTTGGTCACTTTTCGTGTGTGCTTAGCAAGGCCTGTGGCCGATACTAATCGAGAATTGTGTATTCTCTCATTATGAAAAACGGCATTCCTCTGTAGAGTGTATTTGCCATTTTTTGTGGTGATAAAGGGTTGTGTGTGTCTTGTGATCTACAACTGGGTTAGGTTGGCCACAGAAGCACATGTGTAAGTCTGGTACCGGGGCTCTTAAGGGGGCCCTCTCTATTCTGTGTTTTTTCCTTAGTAAAAATCAAATAGCAGGTTAGCACATGAGCTGTGTGAAGCTGTTAGACACTTCATGTAGCTGACTGTGACTGTGTCATGCTCTTTTTTGTCATTACACCGTATCATGGGTGTGGGGTCGTAAAGGGGTGAACTGGTAATCCTTTCCTCCCCTTTTGATGGGCAGGGGTTACAACCTCCTGTCCTTCAAGGTTCCTGTCACGTTGCTGTTCAGCACGTTACAGGGTAAGAGGGGGGGGGGGGGAGTTTCCTGGTCCCACGCCCTGGAAAATTGGGCGTGTGCACCGCAGAAATTCCCCCGCCATAGAGAACGTCACTGTGCGCGTCTCTGTTGGTAAGACTTCCGTGAGCTGTTCAGGTCCATATGATGGATCTGTTTCAGGGAGTGGTCAGGGCTCCTCCTCACGAAGCTCCTACTCTGGCCTTCTGTGAGTTAGGACTCTCCTTCCCTGTGAGGGAGCCTCCTCAGAGTTCAGAGCCTCCTCCTCAGATTGTCAAGGTGAGTAGAACTTCAAAAAGGAGTCCTGCTCTATTGTGTGTGTATTCGATTCAATTCGATTATTGAGTGTGTATTGGTTCAGTGCCTCCTCCTCGGAGAGCCCTAACCCGAAATTTTACATGGCTCAATGTTGCAATATATTCTTTTCAATCTATACAGCTCGCGTGGGAAGTCTCTCTGGGGATTTCTGTCTCCTCCCTATGGGACGGTGGTGGGATGTAAAAATGTAAAAAAAAAATTACCCCCAGCGGCGTCACGAGGGATTCATGTCAGTCTGTGTTCTTTCTTTTTTGAATAAAAAGAGGAAGGTACATGAAGCACGACGGCTCCGTGTCGTTCTCCCAGGCGACTTGGAGGAACAATGTTTGGTGTCTTGCTAGACTATCCATTGATGTGTTTGGGTCTCGACGCATACATAGTGCTGGCTCAGGTGTGTTTCTGTGACAGAATCACACAGGGGCTAAGTGCGCCTTGGTTGCTTGTTAAAACAGCGTTTTTATAGGGCAACTGGGATGGAGTTTTGTCTCTTCCGAGCGCCAGTTTACTAGGTTGTCTCGATGAATTCTCGTTCATATCTGGGGGATGTTAACAGAATAGGTCTGAACATAGGTAGAGGGGTCTCACGCCCTTGGGGTGGGCCACTGAGCACGGTCTAAATGGGGACCGTCTGGGTGGCGCCCTCTTTTCATGTTTTAGATCGACACGCATACCTACCCCCTCTCCTGGAGTGGGCATGTCGGTGTGGTTAGGACACGGGACTGGTCTGGTCACGCTGGTCCAGGTCAGTTAACCCGTTGTCCGCCGGGGATGCAGATCTGCTGTTCTGGTACCCTGAGGGACTTGTGCTTTTTTCGGGGGGGAAAATGCCAGGTCGGTCCGGGTGTCACAGGGTTAGGCGCTATGGAGACCCTTTGTTGGGTACATGTTGTACTCTGCACTATCGTAATGGCTTACGGCCATGCCAACCTGTACACACCCGATCTCGGTCGATCTCGGACGCTACGCAGGTTCGGTCCTGGTTAGTACTCGGTTGGGAGACCGCCTGGGAATACCAAGTGCGGTGTGCTTAGGGCTGGTTCTCCATTATTTTCGCTCCTCTCTCACGCGTGGCGAAGAGGGGGCTGTTGGGGTGGTCTTGGACCTCCTCTGGTAACCCTGTGCTTCCCGTGCCGCCGGGCCCGGTCCGAAGTAAAGTTTTGTTGATACCGTAGGCCTGGGATAACCCTTTTTTGAAAACTGAAACACTTGTACTGCGGTATAGCCAGTGTATGCCCGCAGGTGTGTTTTGGAGTTTTTTCTTGAGGGGTTATAGGAACAACCACCGCATATGGTAACGACAGGGTGGTTGGTTCCCTGGTGTGTTGGAGCAGAGTCAACTCCCGGGTTACCCGGTTGAGTGTGCCCCTGCATGTTCATGACGTCTGCCAATCATGTCAGCCTTCTCTGCCTCAACCCCTCTGGGTGGGTTTTTTTTAATGGAGGCTTTGTCATGCAACAACGCCAGCATACGCCCCTTCCGCCGGGGGGGGATGTTTTCAGCTGACTCCTTTGGCGCCTGTCTCGTCCGCAGTACTCCAGGCTCAGGTTACAGCCTGTTGCCTGGTTTCCCCGGTGCGCTGCCTGCTTCCGTTGGTTAACCTTTTTTGTGTGC
Organism: Notolepis coatsorum; assembly: GCF_963971535.1. NCBI lineage: Eukaryota > Metazoa > Chordata > Actinopteri > Aulopiformes > Paralepididae > Notolepis > Notolepis coatsorum. Next base: position 101,001,276 of record NC_140182.1, on the reverse strand, counting down.
TAACGGCCATGCTGACTGCCCGTTCTGCAGGGTCAGTGTGCCAGGCGGTGTGCTATTGGGGGGAAAGGGCCCGCTCTTGGAGGGGCCTTATCCGAATACGCTGGCGATGTGGGGGGCGGTGTCACTAAGTGACCGCCTGGTGGGGTCTTGATGCCTGGCGTCATTGACCTCTTCGGGCCCCTGTTTTCCAGGGGATCCAGTCCCTTCAGTGGGTCTGGGTCTTCCTTCGCGCTCCGCTGCTACGGCCTTGCCACGGGGTTGGGTTTGCTCTTGACCCCGTGATTTCTGGGGGCAGTAACAAGGTTGTTCCTTCCGTTCGTTCCCGGGTGGCATGCGGGTTGTGCGTGTGTGTAGTCGTGGGGTCAAGCCGCGGTCTGCTCACCCTGTGCGTTGAGTTGCTTGAGTGCCTCTTCGCATGGTCGGATCCGTCGCCCTCCCGTGAACCTCCAATAGGGGGGGTATCCTCCATTAGGGAGGGTCGGGGGGGCTCGGTCCTCCCCGGTCTGATGGTTGTGGGCGGCCTCAGCGGGGTACATTTGTCGAGCTTCTAGCTCCCGCTCAGCTCCTGCTATGCAATATGACGCTGAGCGGCAGCTAGCATGAAACAGAACGTTAGGTTATGTATATAACCAAGTTCTGTGAATGATAGTTTGTTTGTTTGTTTGTTTGTTTGTTTGTTTGTTTGTTTGTTTATTTACACATATAAAAACAGTTACATATATAATACAATATAGTCCACAAGGGATGTGTAGGAGAATTGCCTAAAAACCCTCAAGGGGCTTGCATGTGGCATTCACCAGGAAGCAAAATTACATATTATCAAGATAAATATAAAATATAAAATAAAATCCCCCCCCCCCCCCCCCCCCCCCTGAACAAACAAACACACACAAGCAAGCCTACATAGACACCGAAGTAGGCACCCCATGCCATACGATTTCTGGTATAGAGAAAACAATTACTGACAGTAAGAATATATAATAAAACGAAAATACAATAACAAAATACATCAAGCCATCAGACTACAGTTTGTAAAGGAAGTCCATATGGGAAATATTGGTGATCTAGGAGATGAGATTTCAGTGCTCTTTTGAATTTCAGAAAAGAAAATTCCAAAATATGTGAAGGCAAAGAGTTCCACAACTTTGACCCTCGGTAGAGCAAACAAAACTGAGATTGGGAAGTGCGGGAAAAGGGTGGTCTAAGCAAACAGGAACTACGTGTGGGGTAATTATGAATTTGGTGATTGTGGGCAAACATGTCATGAAAAAAAGGGGGAAGGGCTCTGTTTAAAGAACTATGCACAAATAAACCAGTCTGAAGATGATTCACTTGATAAACACTGAGGATACCTAACTTATGGAATAGAGGCTGAGAAGAATGACTTCGATGTACACAGCTGATTATTTTTAGAGCTCGTTTCTGCAGACGCTATATGGGCTCAAGTTTGGTCTGATGCGTACTACCCCAAACTAAATTACAGTAATTGATATATGGGTAAACCATAGAGTAATATAACATTGTGGCAACCTCGGTGCTCAGCAAGTGACGTGTTTTTCCAAGAATACCAATACTCCATTTTTGTAGTTATGGCTGTGATATGAGGTTTCCATGATAGGGATTCATCAAGCAGAACACCAAGGAATCGTGTAAAACACACCCTAGCTATGGGGATGTCATTGATCACTACTTTAGATGAAGAGTTAAAAATCACAGATTTGAGACCCAAAAAAATGAAATTCGTTTTTTTAATGTTTAGTGATAATTTGTTGCGGCCCTTGATTTTTCATTGTGGTGAAATTTGTTGGGAAGGAGATGAGTGTGTGGCACCACCCCTGCTTATGTAGGTAAGCGGATGGGGGTGTGGCCAGATGAATGCTGGCATGTAAAGGTACATTTTGAAATGTATTCAGTGTATATACGCTGAAGCGAGATATATGCAATATGACGCTGAGCGTCACTAGCATTCACAGAACTTGGTTATATACATAACCTAACGTTAATAGTTTTGATTGGCGGGCGGCCGGGTAGCGCAGCGGACTAAGTGTCTGTCTACCACCGCAGAGACACTGGTATCGAATCCAGCTGTCAGCGGTGCCTCCGGCTTGGCCGGTCGTCATACTGACACAATTGGCAGTGTCAGCGGGAGGGAAGCCGGTGGGTGGTAATCTGGTCGTTGTAAACAGCGACTCCTACAGGTCGGTCAGGGCACCTGCACAGCGAGGAAGGGATCTGGGTGAGGTAGTGTGCCCTCCCACGCGTTACACTCACCCAATGAGAGTCCTCGCTGCCAGGTGAAAAGAGGCTGCTGGCTGTCTCCTATGTATCAGAGGAAGCATGTGATAGACTTCAGGGCTCCCCAGACCGGCAAGTAGGGGGCAAATGCACACAACGACCAGGAAGGGGAGGGGGGAATTGGCATAACAACTAAATTGGGATGGGAGGAAAATACAAGAAAAATAGGAGGAGAAAAAGTGGATAATTTTTTTTTTTGATTGGCTTCATCTTTTCAGACTTTTCTGGTAACAACCTTGGCCAAACAGCAATACCTATATATTTCCCCCCAGCATCTAAATAACATTTGAGACTGCTAAATCCACACCAGGATTTAACCCATGTTGCACTCTACTGTGCTTTTATTCTAGTTTGCCATGTTTCCATTCAAAAAGAACTCATCAACCTCTGAAGAACATGTTTTTGCCTTTCAGATGAAACCGTGGGGGCCCATCAAATCCCTGACCCTTGAACTTACCATCTCCCTTTTTTATTATTACTTAATATGATTTTATACTCAGTCAAGGAGGGGAACTTTCATAAGAACGACAATATTGCACTCATAACAGTCCTCCTTAAAAAAGACAAAGACCCCACCAAGTGCGGTAGTTATAGACCCTTAAGCCTCCTCGGAACCGATATCAAACTGTTCTCTAAGGTATTAGCCATCAGACTTCAAAAGCATATGACGTCTTTAGTTCATCCGGATCAAACTGGCTTCATAAGAAACCGTTTGATCACTGACAACATAAGACGATTATTATACGTACTAGATGCCAGCAAGGACGACACCACACCCAAGGCGATGCTGTCCCTGGATGCAATGAAAGCTTTTGATAGGCTGGAATGGTCGTATCTATGGGCAGTATTAGAAAGGATGGGGTTAGGAAAAGGATTCATTGATATTGTAGCGGCTATCTTGATGTTCTGATAGACGCTCGGTTGGGTGCGGGGATTCCTCGTCTTTGACGCGCAATTAGAAAAAACACAATGTCGAGTCCGTGTCACCTGCCGTTGGGTGAAGTTCCCATTTAATTGAAGTATTCAACTTAATACATGTGATGAGCCAAACAATAATTTCTGCATAATGCTGTTAATAATACTGAAAACGAGCGAGGGTACGTGCGTGTGTTCGTGCGGTAAAAACCGTGAGATCTCTCCGTCACCCATACCTAGATACCTTGATTGACATAGCATACACCTGTGCCTTTATTCAAAACCTATGCGCTCCGTGCTGCCACCCAGTGTTCCGTGCTGCCACCCAGTGATGAACTTAACAAACTACAAACTAAGCACAAAAACCATCAAATAGCTCCTACACACCGGCCCCAAATGTGAAGGTGGAAAACAATTACATTAAAGAAGAAAAAAGGAGCTATAACAAATGTTCTTGGTTCTTCTCTGAGCCAGAGGTTACCAGCACGTAACTCAACGTTGGGTCGTGACCTTTACCGCCAGACCTTACACTGCTTCTTGAAGCAGAAAGAGCTTGGATATGGGCCGCTCCAACTGCCCTGTCTTGGTCTTCAACCGTACTGCCCGTACAAGCCCTTTGCCCATCGTTGTGAGAATGTCTGGGGTATGGGGTCATCCCAAGACATGTTCCTTCGACACATTTCTTGCAACAACAGTTTTGGTAGCAAGGTGAATGGTGATGAGAACCCCAACTGGTCACTGGGACTGACGATTGGAAAAATTCCACGTCTGGTGTGTGCTCGCTTTTCCACTCTCAGTCTTTCCTTCTTTGGGTGGCACACCCAGTGATGAGGGCGATACCACACACTGCCATTTTTGTAGTCCGGCCGGACTTGAGGCACAATTTCTCCGTAGCCACTGTCAATCACATGAGTAAGAAAATCTGTGTACTCATTTTGGTAGCCCTTATTCCGTTCAAACTTTCTTTTCAGACCCTGAAGGCGCTGTTCCACAATGCACCTGTTGTTTGGCATGGTGATGTCATCCACTTTAAAAGGCAAGTCCATGCAATAATATCCTTCCTGCATGCAAATAGACTTATCCAAGATCTCCATAAATCTCAGGTCCTCTCTTGACATCTCCTGCTTCTCCTCCAGTGACTTCTCGTTGAACTCTTGGTTGTACTGAGAGACCAACAGCTCCTCCAGTTTGACAATGGATGTCCTATTGGCATATATGGTCGAGCAGCTTCTCTGACAACCATTATTACCCCTCAAAGGACCGTTGACGACCCACCCCAATAGGGTCTTCGCGGCATAAGGTCCATCACCTTGGCTGTTGATAATTTCCCAGGGTTCCATGAGTTTTGATGCATTAGCTCCAATCAAAAGTTCAACATCAGCGTCCAATTCTGGGATCCTGATACCCTTCAGATATTCCCATTTTTCAATATCTTGCTGAGTAGGGATGTTACTCTTTGAAACAGGGATTGTTTCATGTGTGAACGTTTCTGGGAGCTCCATAAAGTGGTTATTATCCAACTTGGACACTTCCAGTCCTGTAAGGATTTGGCTTTCAATGACCTTTTCTTGACCCATAGTGCGCATAAGAATGTTGGTCTTTGTACTCTGTAGATTCAGCTTCTTCATAAGATGGTTGGTACAGAAGGTTGCTGTACTTCCTGGGTCTAAGAAGGCGTAGGTCTGCAGCACTCCATTTCCTTTCTTGGATCTCAACTGTACTGGAACAATGGAAAGAGTACAGTCGTGGTCTCCGGCCCCAGTACAACCACATGCCTGAAGAGACACAAGTGCACTACTGACTGGTGTTTCTTGTGACTTGGTCAATTTGTCGTTGTTGTGGACATGCAGAATAGTCGGGTGTGGCTCTTCACAATAGAGGCAGGCCTCTGAGGACAACTCCTTAGTTACGGTAGGCTGCTTTGGCATCATGTGCACTGTGGGCACAGTTTCAGCTTGGTTGGTTGCGATGGTTATTGCAAAACTGCTTCCTTTAATGCTGCTCCTGGGTAGCGGCGCGCTCTTATCTACAGGCTTTAATGTGATGCTTGGTCGTGCATCTGAAATGTCACCAAAAATGGGATGAGACAATATTTTGACTTGTTTCTCCAAAAAGTTTACCATCTCTGGGAAGGTGGCCCTGTAGCCTTGCCGTTCTTGTATCTCACAAGCTGTAGACCTCCATCTTTCCCGCAGCTTGTAAGGCCATTTCATCATAACATTCCTCATGTTTGATGGAACGTTCATCTCCTCCATGTACTGTATCTCTGTTATAGCGTTGCAGCACCCTCTTAGGAACAGCGTGAACTCCTGCAGCGCCTCTACATCCTCTGCTTTAACAACAGGCCAGCGAAAGGCTTTTTCCATGTAGGCTGTTGCTATCCTGTGCTCATTACCAAAGTGTTCTTTCAAAAGACCTTTTGCTCTTTGATATCCTTGTTGTGGTGGCATGTGTAAGCAGCTTCGCACCAGCTCTCTGGGCTTCCCCCTGGTGTACTGCTCCAGAAAATACAAACAGTCTTGATAACTGCATGTTACCTCTTCAACACAATGTTCAAATGTCCTAACAAAGGAAATGAAGTGCAATGGATCACCATCAAATATGGTTATATCTCTTTTTGGTAAAGTAGATAACATTTGCTGTTGAATGAGCAATGTGGTGAGTTCATTCTGCCTTTGCATGATTCCACAAATGGCATCCTGGTCCACTGTATTTTGCACTGCAGCGTTCTGTGTAGGCTGTCGTTCCTGTGCAGCTACTGACCTACGAGGTGCAGCAGTGGAGGCTGTGAAAGCGTTTTGAGACTGATGCTAGTGGTGAGAGACGTCCCAGTGTTTGGTTGCCACTGTGGCATGAGAGTAGTATCCTTTGCTTGTGGAATTCCATGATGTTGTACTTTCTCCTGAAAGTGTGTGTGCATATTCACCTTTGGTCGCACATCATATGTGGAAAAGATAGGTGGCGCTCTTGAGCCTTGATCCGAAATCAGAGTGTTCTCCTTCGGCACAAATGCAGTTGCCTGTAGGTTGAATTGAGGTCTCAGCTCTTTAATAGATTTGCTCAGGTAGGAATTCATTCCATCTGAAAGGGCCTTTCCTCCAACAGCACTGCCTTCCAGCACAGAAAGTCTTGCAGTAACAACAGCCATTTGTGTATCAAGCTCCAGTTGCTCCTTAACTTTTCTGAGTTTCTCTTGTTCCTGTCTGAGTTTCTCCTCTTGTGCCTCTATTTCATGTTTCCTTTGCAGAGCAGCGGTTTGCTCCATTAAAGCCGCTTTCTCTGCCATGGCATTTAAACGTGCAGATGCAGTACTAGAACCTGATGCTCTACTGGCATTGCTTCTTCTGCTTGACCTTTTACTAGACACATTAGACGCACTGTCTCCAGCTTTAATTTCCTCATGCAAATCAGATTAAATTTTTTCCAATTCAGCATTATCATCATTGACCTGAAAAATCCCATTTTCGCTCAACCATGTTGATACTTCATTTACAAATGTATCATTTGTTTCCTTTGTTGCATAAAACCATTCGTCCTGCTTTCTCTGCGTATCCTCAGTTGTAGGATACTCAGTCATCAATGTATTATGTGCCTCAGAGGCAACTTGACATAGAGCTTTGAACTGTTTCAGATTTTGGTGCACAAGATTTACATTGTCATTGGAAACTAGAAGAGTGATGATTTCCCTTTTCAATTTCCTTGCTTGTGTACAATATGCATTTCTGTCCGTTTGGAGCCTTTCAATCAAAATTGATAATCCCTTTAAAGAAGGCTTTCTTATTCTTGGCTCACAAACATTTTGCCCTTGGCTGGGCTCCACAATATCATGACGTAAACTCATTTTTGATAATACGTACTGTTCCTTTAAGAGACTGGAGTCTCTCTCGTGAAAAAAAGTCAATACAATAACAACAAAACTTTCAATGCTGCTGCTCCATTAGCAAGCAACCCAGTGCGATACACTAACCAGTCCTCCTTTGGTGTGCTATCTCGGGATGATGATCTTTATCCAGAAGCAGCATTCCAAGCCAGGTTCCAAAATCCTCCATTTGTCCAAGTAAGATCGGGTTTTTACTTGTGTAGCGGCTATCTTGATGTTCTGATAGACGCTCGGTTGGGTGCAGGGATTCCTCGTCTTTGACGCGCAATTAGAAAAAACACAATGTCGAGTCCGTGTCACCTGCCGTTGGGTGAAGTTCCCATTTAATTGAAGTATTCAACTTAATACATGTGATGAGCCAAACAATAATTTCTGCATAATGCTGTTAATAATACTGAAAACGAGCGAGGGTACGTGCGTGTGTTCGTGCGGTAAAAACCGTGAGATCTCTCCGTCACCCATACCTAGATACCTTGATTGACATAGCATACACCTGTGCCTTTATTCAAAACCTATGCGCTCCGTGCTGCCACCCAGTGCTCCGTGCTGCCACCCAGTGATGAACTTAACAAACTACAAACTAAGCACAAAAACCATCAAATAGCTCCTACAGATATGATTAAAGTATTATACAAAGACCCATCGGCCATGATTACAACAGGTATAATCACCTCCGGAATATTTCCGGTATCACGCTCTTCTAGACAGGGTTGCCCTCTTAGTCCCGGACTATTCTATTTATCACTAGAACCTTTAGCACAATATATAAGACAATCCCAACTCATAGAACCAATCGTAATCAAGGGCACACAACACAAAATTAGTCTATATGCGGACGACGTAATACTGTTCATGCAAAACCCTAACACCGCAATGCCTCATCTTCTCAAGTTGATTAATGACTTTGGCGACCTATCGGGATTTAAGATAAACTGGCCAAAGTCGGCTTTCCTTCCACTGAACGCCCCTGCAAAGAATACAAGTCTTCCAGAAGAAATACCAATGGTTAAACACTTTAGATGTTTGGGAGTTGAAGTATTCCCTACCATAAGCCAAACGGTGAAACACAATTACATAGAAATCCAAAATAAAATAAAATACGACTTTGACAGGTGGTCAAAACTTAAAAACTCAGTACAGGCACGGGTTTCAATAGTTAAGATGGATGTCTTACCTAGAATCAACTTCATCAGCTCAATGCTTCCGTTACCCCCTCCAGATGGTTACTGGAAAAAATTACACTCTTCCGCATATAAATTTATTTGGAATAACAAACCACCACGTATAAAAAGATCCACCGCACAGAGAAACAAAGCCGACGGAGGGATGGCAATTCCAAATTTGTTCCACTATTTTAAGGCGTACACTTTAAGACCACTGACAACCTGGTTTGAACCCCAAGCATCAGTATCCTGGAGAAATTTAGAAGTAAATATAGTAGCACCGCAGAGACTGCAGGACATAGTGTTAGGGATTGTTAGCAGAGGGCCCAGGCGCAAACAGATACGAGGGAGAGGTAAAGGTAGATTGTCAAAAATGAGCACTGCTCCTTTAATTCGAACACTTCGAGCCAGGGGTGAAGTGTAACAAAAATACTTCCAAGGCAGTAGCAAAACAAAACAAGGTATAGCTCAGCTAAGACTGGCAGAGGGCAAAATACAAAACAAAGAATAATCTCATAAAGAGAGCAAGTCCAAAAACACAACACTAAATGACACTGGGAAACTTACTATGAACACAGGAGAACAGCACATGAAACAGGGACGAGGATATCAAACATGGAACCGAAACAATGAACCGACAATAAGAGTAGGGAACACACACCAGATATAGGGGAAACAATTAACACTAGAGAGACAGCAGGGCAATTAGCAAAACGAGACACACATGAGGGAAAGGCAGAACTAACAGGGCTACAGGAAAACAACCAGACCAAACACAATGGGGAATATAAACAGGGAAGCACACAGAACTAACTACACAAGAAAAGACTGAACACTAGACAGAGTAAACATAACAACCATAAAAGGAACTAATAATTAATTACAAAGGGAACGAGACTAAAGACAGAACACAGTCAAAAAACACAGGAGACAATAAAAACGCCAAGAGTATAAGAATGTCCAAAGGTGGGGGCTGTTGAGAAGAGTAGGAGGCAGGGAAAAGTTCCTGCAAGGGTAGGGGCTGTTGAGGAGAGTAGACAGGGAAAAAGGGTCCAGGGACAGGTGAATCCTCACAGTACCCCCCCCTCCACAGACGGCTCCCAGACGTCAAAAGGGACCGTCCGGGAACGGGCAGGACAGGGGGCCGGGAGAACACAGGGAGAGTCCGGGGGAAAAAAAAGTCAGGACGGACAAGGCCGGGACGAGCGACACCGGGGCAGGGGAGCGGTGACAGGAACCCAGGAGGGGCACAGGAGAAACGGGGCAGAGGAACGGGGCCGGAGAGGGGAGAACGGGGCACGGGATCAGGAGGACCGGAGACGGGGACAGAGGCCAGGAGAGGGGGGCTAGAGATGGGAACAGGGACACGGTGAGGGGGTCGAGGGGAACTGGTAGCAGGGACAGAGGGCCGATGAGGGGGTCGAGGGGAACTGGTAGCAGGGACAAAGGGCCGATGAGGGGACGGGACCAGATGACTCTCCAGGTGCAGATCGACCTCGGTGCAGACCTCGGCGTTGACCACGGCGCAGGGCTGAGGTGCTAGCAGTAGGTACCCTAGCAGGTGACTGAGGTGAGGCTATGCTGGTGGTAGAGGCCTTACCAGCAGTAGGGGCTTGACTGGAGGCTGGAGGCTGGAATAGGCACTTGATCCAGTGTCTGCCATACTCCTTCAGCTGTGGGGCCAGCTCAGGGTGCCACTCCCTGAGAGAATAGAGCAGACACAAAACCTCCTTCCTCTCCTCCAAGGAGGAGGAAGGAACATCCCCCAGTCTGAACGCCTCCAAGGCGCTCAAAGCCTCCCTCGTTCTGTTCGCTGGGTCCAGACATGGTCGGTTCATTCTGTTAGGGATTGTTAGCAGAGGGCCCAGGCGCAAACAGATACGAGGGAGAGGTAAAGGTAGATTGTCAAAAATGAGCACTGCTCCTTTAATTCAAACACTTCGAGCCAGGGGTGAAGTGTAACAAAAATACTTCCAAGGCAGTAGCAAAACAAAACAAGGTATAGCTCAGCTAAGACTGGCAGAGGGCAAAATACAAAACAAAGAATAATCTCATAAAGAGAGCAAGTCCAAAAACACAACACTAAATGACACTGGGAAACTTACTATGAACACAGGAGAACAGCACATGAAACAGGGACGAGGATATCAAACATGGAACCGAAACAATGAACCGACAATAAAAGTAGGGAACACACACCAGATATAGGGGAAACAATTAACACTAGAGAGACAGCAGGGCAATTAGCAAAACGAGACACACATGAGGGAAAGGCAGAACTAACAGGGCTACAGGAAAACAACCAGACCAAACACAATGGGGAATATAAACAGGGAAGCACACAGAACTAACTACACAAGAAAAGACTGAACACTAGACAGAGTAAACATAACAACCATAAAAGGAACTAATAATTAATTACAAAGGGAACGAGACTAAAGACAGAACACAGTCAAAAAACACAGGAGACAATAAAAACGCCAAGAGTATAAGAATGTCCAAAGGTGGGGGCTGTTGAGAAGAGTAGGAGGCAGGGAAAAGTTCCTGCAAGGGTAGGGGCTGTTGAGGAGAGTAGACAGGGAAAAAGGGTCCAGGGACAGGTGAATCCTCACACATAGTATACACCAAAATATCAATTAAGCAATGCGAACTGAAATTTGGCCCCATAATTACACATGCGATCCGGATATGGCGTGAAACACAAAAAAAATATTCGAACCCACATAAATGGCATAATCATACTCCCTTATTCAATAACAATGCACTCCTGATTGGAAAACGACCTATAAGATTCCTTAGATGGGAAAAGCAAGGCATACATACATTAGGAGATGTTTTCAACAAACGGTATTTGTAGTTATGATGAAATAGAAAAAAAATGTAATCTCACCGGTTCCACTTTTTTTTTTTACGCACAATTATTGTTATGTTTGAAGTCTCAAGGTGTTCCATTAAGGATACCAATTGCACACCACAGATACCACAAATTTTTCTATGAAAGAGAGACATCGAGAGGTTTTGTATCAGATTTTTATCATCAATTACTAACGGCCTCGTATGAAACCCTCCACCTAGACTCTATTTGGAGGAGGGATATACCAGACCTGGAAATATATTTTGATTGGCAAGAAGCCTGGGCAAATGTTCGACTTGCATCAAGGAACCCGGACCATCAACGAATCAATCTTAACACTTTGAGTGCCACGCCGGGTTTTCCTTTTTACCCCCTGAATGCCACCATCGGTGCCAATGTTAACCTTAATATCGCCTAATCTATGTTTTTAATTATGGCTATGTGTCTAATCTGCCCATCGCATTATCAAAGACTATTTTCCAGTCAGTGCTGTCAAGGCAGATTGGTTTTTTATCGCGTCATTTCCGTTTCAGAGCATTTAGAAAAGCACCCGTTTTGAGATAAAAAAAAACAGCCCATTCTGGACCATTCTATGAAAATCGTCTTTTACTGGAATATTCCACAACGTTGATATTCGTCTGCCTTTTTATGAATCGTTTTCAAATAAACGCTAGATGATCAATATTATACGTGCACGCAAGCACATTCGGGCCGCGCACGGATAATCGCCGCGTTGATTTCCTCTTGGACTTTTACAGTGAAACCGAAAGAGCCCATTTCACAAAACAGCTTATAACTTCATCAAAATTAGTCTGATTATCCTAACACTGATAACATAGAGTCCTTACCTGACATCAGATGGTATCCAACTGGTATATTCCAATTCCTGATCACCATTCGAAAAAATCGATAAGTGTATAGATCCAACGCGATACAGTAGAACTCCATGATCTGCGGGGCTCAGAGGCTCCAGAATGAACTGTGGTAACCCCGGCTGGATCAGTGGACTGGAAAATGTGGAGTACCGGATTTTTTTCCCCATCCATTTTCATTGAGTCCATTCCAAAATCCCTTATGTCATCTGAAAGACGATAGGGGGCGCTTTTTTCCACATATGATCTCCGGCGGTGCTCGTGTATACTCGGGTAGGCTCGCGTGATGCAATATGATTTCAGATCGCTAAAAAAAATAATAATAATAATTCAGAGAAATCTCGTGAGTGGCTTTCAACCACATAAAAATAAACCTGAGATATCTCGTGTGTGGCAGTTAAAGTGTTAACTATATTCATAGGACATACTTGACTCCTATAAGACTGAACAGAATGGGTCTTAAACAAGACTCCAAATGCTCCTTATGTACAAATGGGGACGAGGGGACATTTATGCACATGTACTGGGACTGCCCACCTGTTAAGATATTCTGGGAAGAAGTGACCCAACAATTATCAAATCTCTTAATTCTGAATATACCTGTACACCCCTCTGTATTACTGCTGAATGATGTTTTTGAGTATGCAGTACATCCACAGCTAAAGAGATTGGTTTTATCTGGTATTACAGTGGCTAAAAAACTGATAGCATCACGATGGATTCAACCGGAAAAAATGTGCCGGAAGGTCTGGATTCTTACATATCTCGATGTGATTTATCTAGAAATATCTACAGCAAGAATTTTGGGTCTCAATGAATCCAAATTGACAATGTGGTTAGAAGTGGTGGAGAGAATAAAAGCTAGCATATAATGGTAGTGTCTGGTTAGGAGCGAATGATAATGGATGGATTATCCATTGGGGGGTCCAGGGTGGGGGGTGCGAGCAAGAGCATATGTGTGTAGGGGAATAGATAGCAGGTATTAGGGGCATATCTTGTATAAGACATTTATTTAAACTGTGATTTAATTTGATGTGCACTGTTAACAATGCTTGTATATCTAATCGTGTGTTGTCATGTTTGTTTATGTGTTTGTTTAAAAATAAATAATAAAAAAATAAAATACAAAATAAAGAAAAATAGGAGGAGAAAAAGTGGCTAACGTTTTTTTTTGATTGGCTTCATCTTTTCAGACTTTTCTGGTAACAACCTTGGCCAAACAGCAATACCTATATATTTCCCCCCAGCATCTAAATAACATTTGAGACTGCTAAATCCACACCAGGATTTAACCCATGTTGCACTCTACTGTGCTTTTATTCTAGTTTGCCATGTTTCCATTCTAAAAGAACTCATCAACCTCTGAAGAACATGTTCTTGCCTTTCAGATGAAACCGTGGGGGCCCATCAAATCCCTGACCCTTGAACTTACCCTCTCCCTTGTTATGTCAGTCTCTTCAACGTATTAATTGAGTCTTCCGGTTAATGGGTCGGACGGCATGGCGAGGAAATTAATGTGCCACGTTCAGACGAAGCCATTGCGTTTTACCCACACTAGAAATGGGACGGTTTTTCCAATCACTCAAACACAGTTAAAAGCGCCCCTCAATCGTAAAAGCCATTATTGTGACATGATGGATCCCAAGGCACGAGGGGCCATTAGGGAGGTTTAATGAATAGATTAGCCTGAGGCAGCCAGGTGGTTCTGTAACAACACTAGATCACTCGCCCACCCAAATGTCCGCAACCAAAGTGTCGTCAGATCTAAAGTGTATACACTAGCTCACAACTAGGAGCCGAGGACCGGTTGTACAAAGCACCTCGAGTCAAGATGCTCCTTTTTTTTTATCTACTTTTTCTCCCCATTTTCTATTTTTCTTCCATCCCAATTTCGTATTATCCAATTCTTCCCTCCCCTGTCTCGAACGTTGTTAGACCATGCCTCCCACTGGTCGGCTGCAATGTGGACGAAGCCTTGCATCACGTGTCCCCTCCGGTACACGAGGAGGCAGCCGTCGCATCTTTTCACCTGCACAGCGCGATCTCTCAGCGGCGAGGAGTAACGCGTGGGAGGCTCACGCTGCCCCCGATGCTTCCTGATTCTGCTGTACAGGCGCACCAACCGACCTGTAGCAGTCGCTGTCCACAACGTGCGATCCCCACCCACCGGCTTTCCCACCCCCTAATACTGCCAATTGTATTAATATGAACAACTAGCCAAGCCGGAAGCAACGCAGAGAGCTGGGCTCGAACCCAGCATCTCCTGCGTTAGTGGCGAGCGCCTTGCCCACTGCGCCACTTAGCCGCCCTCGTCAAGATGTTCCTTAAAATCTGAGTTAAAGGAACACGCCAACATTTTGGGAAATTATCTTATCGTCTTCTCCAGAGAGAGACAAGAAGATAGATACCAGTTTCCTCTCTGTGCGTTCAGTAGAAAGCTCTCTCTCTCTGGAGAAGACGGTAAGCTAATTTCCCAAAATGTTAGCATGTTCCTTTAAGGTTTCCTTAAAATAAAATGTCTTGCACAAAACACCCTTAAGTCTTCTCCTTAAGGTTTCTTTAAACTGTTTTTTAAAGTATTTTAGGTTTTCTCCTTATCTTGGTCTTATACGTGAGTGGTCCCTTAAAGTTACTGTAGATGCACACCGAGCCACTAGAGGTCACCAAAGTGCCGGTGGGCAAATCGTCCTCAAGAGGCCCCACATGTGGGCCGCTGCGTGGTCCGTTGCACAAAAGACCTTAGCAACCAAAGTATGGGAAGACACTTAAGGTACCTCTGACTCGACATTAACTGCAACATGGCAGAGTTTATGGCGATAAATAAGAAAATTATTAACGCATCCCAAAAAGAGTGAATGGACCTTTTATTGTATTCCTCCAATAGCAAATTTCTTCTGCCATTTGTCTGTTTACCAAACATTTTATCGACAACTTGTTATCGAGATGATACAGGTGAGGCGGTCACAAACATACAGAGCTGGGCTCTCAACTAGTGGGTGAAATGGTTCTTCATTCCTTATGGGCAAAGTACAGTAATATATATAAAAGTCCCATTTCCTCCATTAACCTGCTCATTTGAAATGTAACTTGTTTTACTTTTTATTTTGACCAGTCAACAAAAAATATGAACTGTCCAATATTTAAATGAGTTATATCATACCTTTTTTAGCTTGGGGGTTCTGAATGTGATCCAAGTCTTGTTTGTTCTTAAATGTTGTCATAATATGCTCTTCAAGATTCTTCAACCCCTATACCCACACAAACCCACCATAATGACAACAGTTGCCACTTCACACCAGAGACATTTATTACCAGAGTTTGGCCAGGTTGGAATATGAATGCCATGTTGTGGTTACCTTATCATAGTGAGTCATAACTCATAAGCCACTCTCAACTTGACTGTCAAAACTCTGGTAATACATGGTTCTGGGGGACCCTGATGTAAACAAGACGAAAGTATTTCTCTGGTCTGCATCCCCTTAACAATTGTATGTATTGAGCTGTACTGTACTGTACCCATTCTGCAATCTGTTAATAAAGTTTTCAATCAATCAATTCAATCAATCAATCAATCAATCAATCTGCTTCACACTAAATACTGGGGGAAACCCTGCAGCATCTAGACCAAGGTCAAGACACCCACTTGTCATGGCCAGGGCTGTGCATCCAGTTATTCCTTGT
This sequence comes from Notolepis coatsorum, assembly GCF_963971535.1. Lineage (NCBI taxonomy): Eukaryota > Metazoa > Chordata > Actinopteri > Aulopiformes > Paralepididae > Notolepis > Notolepis coatsorum. The sequence continues at coordinate 100,985,616 of NC_140182.1, read as the reverse complement.
GTTTTCCGTTTCCCTTGTGTCTCCTGTGCTCTCTCTCTCTCTCTCTCTCTCTCTCTCTCTCTCTCTCTCTCTCTCTCTCTCTCTCTCTCTCTCTCTCTCTCTCTCTCTCTCTCTCTCTCTCTCTCTCTCTCTCTCTCTCTCTCTCTCTCTCTCTCTCTCTCTCTCTCTCTCTCTCTCTGTGTCTGTGAGGTGGGCGTGTCGCTCCTTTCACTCTCTGCCTGATTGCTGTCCAGCTTACTCAAATGCTTCAAGCTGCACACCTGCTATCCATCAACACACATCTACCGTACTCTACCGTATATCAACCCCAGTTCTTCATTCACTCATCGCCAGATTGTTGTTTCCGCCACAGCAGTAGATCACGTCTCAGGCCTCTTGAATTGTGTCTTCAAGTCATCTCTTGTGTGTTTTTTGCTTTGCCTCTCTCTATGCTACAGGATCACTGCATGCCTGCCTGCCCACCTGGTCATCTCCCTACCTGCTGTACAGCAATCAGTGAGCCAGTTACTTACTAGCCTCCAAGCTAACTTCAGCAGCCACACGCTTCCCACTACCCCTCTGCCCTCGCCTGCCAGACTCTTCCACTCATTACACTCAGCTTCATTCCCTGTAAACCCTGCCAATAAACCCGTTTCTTAGTCATTCACAATGCTGAGTCTGTGTTCTGCATTTGGGTACCCCTAGTTGATCGTAACAGAACAATCTGGCCAATATGGACCGAGCAGACTCAGACTCGCTGCCCTCCTGGGTCAGTAACCAACTTCTCTGGGAAGTCATGGAGAACCTCAAGACTCTCTTGATTTATGTTACCAGGATTGGCGAACAAGTTGACATGGTTTGCACTCACCTCCCTAATCCAGTCCCCATAATCCAGCCCAGCCTATCCACTCCTGCAGCTGCTCCCCCGGCTTCTTCATCCAGACAACCTCCTGTCTCAGCTTCGGATCTATACTGGGGATTTGGGAACGTGCAAGACATTCCTTATTCAATGCTCTCTGGTGTTCGAACGACAGTCATCATCATCCTACACTACAGATACGTCTAAAATCACATACTGTATATTATGGGGTTGCTTCTCTTCCACCCGACGGGACTGGTACTGGTCCCGAAATGACATCTGGTCATAAATCAATATTTTTCAGACTGTTGTATAAAAGTAGCGATTTTTATTTCAAACGTATTCAAGTATAAACATCATAAACATGTCACAACAGCATGTAGAATGTATATTATCATCAATATGTTCGTTTAGCAATAGGTTAAAAGTGTCATTAGATAGATTTACTTTTCGATTTGGTCAAGTCTATTTCGCGAGGGCGACCATTTTGGATATTTTGAACCATGGGAATTGTAGTCTTTTTGCTGCCATTTTGTTCTGCGTTGGAATTTTGGGAAACTACACTTCCTGTAAGGTTCTATGGGGTTCAAAGTTCAGAGTTCTGTATGAATTATTTCAATAACTGTTATTATTCGGGATAATAAGCCACAAAAGGTAAAGTTTTTGACAAATATTGAAAGGCAGTTAGTTTCTCTTCCCTATTGTTAACATGTAGGAACAATTAGATCTGTTAGTTAGTTTTAAAACGGTTGCACTGTGGGGAAAATAAAAAAGTACAGTAGATTACAGTAGATTTCATTATCTGTTCTTATGCACGCCTGGTGATACTAAATCCAAATTCAACTCGGGCATTTGAAAGATAATATATGTATATATAAATGTGCGAATTGGCTATAATAAGGTAATTTAAAAGCCTCCTATTCTATATTCTATAATAATATTTCAAATTGCATTGGTCCGGATGGTATAATTCAGTACTGTATCTACAGAACCTTCTGTTTAACTTTATTCATTTCCTTAGATTTTCTGTACACATGATCTCAAGAAGGTACTGAACGAGATCAGTGGCCGTTTTTAATGTTTGGTCATTATTAGCAGGGTGTTATTCACTGTCAAAGATGCAAAGAAGAATCATAATTCATATTCTCCTTTGTTTCATCACAATTTAAGCAATCCTAGTAATACACAATATTTCTGACACTGTGGATACATTCCCTGAGGTCCATAGATGTCCCTAGATACCAAGAATATGCAAATAGACCTTGTAGACATGGAGCAATATTCCATTTACCTAGGTATATATTTTAGGTGGATTTTCAGAAAATATTCCACGGGTGGAAGAGGTTAAGGGGAATGCCTTAGTCTGGGCTACAACTGTGTGGGAGAACCAACCTGCCATTAGTTCCTCCTTTGTTTAATTTCTGAGATGAAATCCAGGGTAGAGATGTTGCCAGATGTTGTCTTCTCCACATTCGTCAGGGGTTGAATTTAGGATCATAGCTGCAGATTCTGGGTGGAATGACAACTTTCTCCAGTTTTTTTTTCTTAATGGGCTTAATGATACAGTGAAGGATGAGTTAGCTGCAAGGGATGACAACAACAACCTATCTCCCTGGCCATCTAGATAATTGCATCCCATGAGTGTCATAGGGAGAGAATTAGCCTTCCACCATCTTTGTCCAATTCTCGCCACCCATATCCACATCTCTCGTCCTAGTCACTCCACTTCGTTTCCAGAGTGAGTGTGCTGATGGAAAGTCCTCCCACTGTGGAATAATAGAATTGTGGAATAATAGAATGATTCCCCAACTCTCTCATGTAAAGACATTCCCCTCCCCTTTCTCCCCAATGTTGTGTTCCCCCCCCCCCCCCCCCCCCCCATTTGACCTATCAAATGGGACCACCCCCCCCCCCCCCCCCTTTTAACTATATAGGGCTCCTCCCAACAACGTACCAGGTCTTTTACCTGGGTGATTTCAGCTGATCACCTGGGGCGAAGCCCTCAGCCATTCTCTCTATGTACTATATATATTTCTATCTGTTTGGTTAATAAACCTTGTTATTATCCAAACCTCGGTTGACTGAGAACATTCTTCTTCAGGATATCCACGAATATCCCACACCACTGACCCCCTGCTGGTCTGCTTTGTCCCCTGCCTAGTTCCGGCTGTCCTTGGTCCCACATTGTAGGACTAAATAGTACAATCCCTTAGATCAGGGGTCAGCAACCTTTTTGACATGGAGTGCCTGTTTGAAATATAGTTGTAACTAGTGTGCCTCAACAATATTCCATGCATCGAATTTTTTTTTCTCATAATCAGGTATTTTTAATTTTTACATTATTACATCATTATTGTTATTGTTATTATTAACAATATTATTATGATGGTTGTATCAACCCTAAATCTGAGTTGGGGGGGGGGGGGATGCAATGCAGACAAACAGCTGCATACAGTGCGACCATTTCACTCACATTTGCCCATTCATTTTTGGACACATCACACACCATCGGTGTGTGTACTGTACGTGTGCCGTCATAGCTCCACCTACAGGCCTAATGGAGAACACCAGGAGAACACCAGGATGTGAATGGAGGGTGAATGTGAGGTATATCGTGTAAATAAGTTTTGATTGATCGCAAGACTACTGTGAGGTTTTGTCCGCTGCTCACCTACTCTTTCCTTCCTTTTAGCCTACTGTTTAGGAATTCCCTTCTCACTCACTCTCACTAGCCCCCACCCTCTCGTTCTTTACTCTCGTTTTCTCTCAGTGGCCACACCTGTACTACCTGTCATTATGTGTTTGATTGGTCTGGTGCCGAACTCACACTTTTAGTTCGATTATCAATTACCTCTCGCACCTGTGGTGCATTCTAATTAGTTCCCCTGTGGGCTTTAAATACCTGGCTCTTCCACTCTGTTCCTGGTGGGGTCGTGTTGTAACATGCCGTAACTTTCGGTATCATATTCTCTATCATCAAGACTCCTTCGGGAGGTCCTCTGTTCTGTCTATGCTGTTTTTATCTCCGGCGTAAAGATGTGCTCCAGCCTTCGCCTCCTGTCGCCGTTGCCTGAGGGAGAGACTGGACTGCGCTCCCTAGACTTCCACGGGAGGCATCCCAGTGATCCACTTCAGACCTCCGCGCAGCAGTCGTCCTGACGCACATCCAGACCTCCGCGCTGCAGATGCCCAGACACCATCCAGACCTCCGAGCTTGGCACGCTCCTCCGTACCAGCGCGCACTCCCAGCAGACGCGCATCATCCAGACCTCCGAGCTTGGCACGCTCCTCCGTACCAGCGCGCACTCCCAGCAGACGCGCATCATCCAGACCTCCGAGCTTGGCACGCTCCTCCGTACCAGCGCGCACTCCCAGCAGACGCGCATCATCCAGACCTCCGAGCTTGGCACGCTCCTCCGTACCAGCGCGCACTCCCAGCAGACGCGCATCATCCAGACCTCCGAGCTTGGCACGCTCCTCCGTACCAGCGCGCACTCCCAGCAGACGCGCATCATCCAGACCTCCGAGCTTGGCACGCTCCTCCACGCAGACGCACTCCAGATGCGTCTCTCTGTACCGGCGCGCACTCCAAGCAGTGGCGCACCACTCTGACCTCCGCTCGGACAGCCGGCTCCCCGGTGGCGACGCTCTCGCCCCGCTGCTGTTCCAGCACCATTACGCATTACGTCTGGGTGAGTTTTTATTGACTGTCTTGATCAATTCCGTTTTCGTGTGTTTCTATAACACTGAAGATTACCACCTTTTTAATCAGACAGTCACTCACCCAGCGTGTGCCTTTGTTTGTTTTCACTGGGATATTATTTTTGGACTTTACATCTCCCACTGTGTGTTTGTTCACACCGAAGATAGTATTCACCTTGGATTGTTTTTGGAACTTTGCTCATTGTGTATTTTACACGAAGATTGTTTTTACTTGGATAACTTTGTATTTGGACTAGTCACCTCTCCTGCACCTGCTCTGTTTTCCCCCTTTGTACTCTAACCCTCTCCTCTCTCCCTCTCGGCCCCGTCTACCCACCTTGGAGATCTGCCGAGAGAAGTCTGCAGAGCGGCCCTGATGTTCCCACCTGCTTTTCCAGTCCTCCCTGTCCCCAGCCCGCCTCCGCGGGCCTCTGTCCCTAGTTCTCCCCTCTCTAGTTCCTCCTAGTCCTCCCGTCCGGTCCTCCTAGTTCCTCCCTGTTTTCCAGCCTTCCCTTGCTCCGGCCCTGTTTCCCTTGCCTTCCCCTTAGCCAGCTCGCCTCTTAAAGGCACTGTACCTTCCCCTCTTGTTATTCCAGTATTTTGTGTTTCTCCCTTAAAGGGACAGTGCCGTTTTTTCCTTCTGTTTCAATAAATGCCCGTTTCTTGGCTTACCCTCATACCTGTCTTGTGTTGTGCGATTGGGGTCGGTTACAAACCATAACAGTATGACCCCACCAAATCGACGACCCCAGCCAGCACAGACGGTGTATGTTGAGTTTGCCTTTTTTTTTCTTGTTCCCTCTAGCTCCCCTCTAGCTTCCTTGTTAGCCTGTTAGCTCCCCTGTTAGCTTGTTGGTCTCCCCGGTTAGCTCCCCTGTTTAGCTTGTTAGTCTCCCCGGTTAGCTCCCCTGTTAGCTTGTTAGTCTCCCCGGTTAGCTCCCCTGTTAGCCTGTTGACTCCCCTGTTTGCTTCCCTGTTAGCCCTGTTTGGCTCCCCTGCAGCTTGTTAGGCCTCTACTACCAGCATGGCCCCTGTCTGCTAGCTTTCCCCCGGCTGCTAGCACAGCCTCTATGTTAATGCAGCCCTTGCTGCTGGCATAGGCCCTGTAGCTAGCCATGCCCTGGCAGCTAACCCAGTCCCTCAGCAGAGCCCCTGTCTGCTAGCTTTGCCCCGGCTGCTAGCACAGCCTCTATGTTAATGCAGCCCTTGCTGCTGGCATAGGCCCTGTAGCTAGCCATGCCCTGGCAGCTAACCCAGTCCCTCAGCAGAGCCCCAGTCTGCTAGCTTAGCCCCGGCTGCTAGCACAGCCTCTATGATAATGCAGCCCTTGCTGCTGGCATAGGCCCTGTAGCTAGCCATGCCCTGGCAGCTAATCCAGTCCCTCTGCATGGCCCTAGTCTGCTTGCTTGGCCCCGGCTGTTAGCACAGCCTCTATGTTGGTGCAGCCTTGCAGCTAGCATAGGCCCTGTAGCTAGCCAGGCCCAGGCAGCTAACCCGGTCCCTCTGCATGGCCTCCACTTTTTGTGTAGTATTCCCACTGCTAGGACTGCCCCTTTCAGCTAGCAAGGTCAGTTTATCTCCCACTGCTAGGACTGCCCTTTCAGCTAGCAAGGTCAGTATTCCCACTGCTAGGACTGCCTTTTCAGCTAGCAAGGTCAGTTTATCTCCCACTGCTAGGACTGCCCTTTCAGCTAGCAAGGTCAGTATTCCCACTGCTAGGACTGCCCTTTCAGCTAGCAAGGTCAGTTTATCCCACTGCTAGGACTGCCTTTTCAGCTAGCAAGGTCAGTATTCCCACTGCTAGGACTGCCCTTTCAGCTAGCAAGGTCAGTTTATCTCCCACTGCTAGGACTGCCTTTTCAGCTAGCAAGGTCAGTTTATCCCACTGCTAGGACTGCCTTTTCAGCTAGCAAGGTCAGTTTATCCCACTGCTAGGACTGCCCTTTCAGCTAGCAAGGTCAGTTTATCTCCCACTGCTAGGACTGCCTTTTCAGCTAGCAAGGTCAGTTTATCCCACTGCTAGGACTGCCCTTTCAGCTAGCAAGGTCAGTTTATCTCACACTGCTAGGACTGCCCTTCAGCTAGCAAGGTCAGTTTTCTCCCACTGCTAGGACTGCCCCTTCAGCTAGCATGGTCAGTTTTATCCCACTGCTAGGACTGCCCTTTCAGCTAGCAAGGTCAGTTTATCTCCCACTGCTAGGACTGCCCTTTCAGCTAGCAAGGTCAGTTTATCTCACACTGCTAGGACTGCCGCTTCAGCTAGCAAGGTCAGTTTCCCCACTGCTAGGACTGCCCTTCAGCTAGCAAGGTCAGTTTTCTCCCACTGCTAGGACTGCCCCTTCAGCTAGCATGGTCAGTTTGCTCCCACTGCTAGGACTGCCCCTTCAGCTAGCAGGGTCAGTTTTCTCTCGCTGCTGGGTCTGCCCCTTCCAGCTAGCTTGTTCTCTCATGCTGGTCCAGCCCTGTCTGCCAGCCTAGCTCCGGCAGCTAGCGCAGCCTCTATGTTAATGTAGCAGTACAGCTAGCATAGGCCCTGTAGCTATCAGTGCCCTCGCAGCTACCCTTTCCCTCTGCTAGCCTAGCTCCGGCAGCTTGCGCAGCCTCTATGTTGATGTAGCAGTACAGCTAGCATAGGCCCTGTAGCTATCAGTGCCTGGCAGCTAACCTTCCCTCTGCTAGCCCTTTTCCGGGTGCTCCTCTTGTTACCCCTCAGCTACCATGGTTACCCCTCAGCTCCCTAGTTTACCCCCCGGCTACCCTGCCCCAGTTGCTTGCCCCACTTTTGTTGTGGCTTCCCCTGCTGGCCTGGCCAGTACCTTTTGTTTTTTGCCTTGTTTTGTCCCCTGCCACTCTGTCTGTATTTTTTTGGGTCGCCGGGTGGCTCCCGTTGAGGGGGGGGTACTGTGAGGTTTTGTCCGCTGCTCACCTACTCTTTCCTTCCTTTTAGCCTACTGTTTAGGAATTCCCTTCTCACTCACTCTCACTAGCCCCCACCCTCTCGTTCTTTACTCTCGTTTTCTCTCAGTGGCCACACCTGTACTACCTGTCATTATGTGTTTGATTGGTCTGGTGCCGAACTCACACTTTTAGTTCGATTATCAATTACCTCTCGCACCTGTGGTGCATTCTAATTAGTTCCCCTGTGGGCTTTAAATACCTGGCTCTTCCACTCTGTTCCTGGTGGGGTCGTGTTGTAACATGCCGTAACTTTCGGTATCATATTCTCTATCATCAAGACTCCTTCGGGAGGTCCTCTGTTCTGTCTATGCTGTTTTTATCTCCGGCGTAAAGATGTGCTCCAGCCTTCGCCTCCTGTTGCCGTTGCCTGAGGGAGAGACTGGACTGCGCTCCCTAGACTTCCACGGGAGGCATCCCAGTGATCCACTTCAGACCTCCGCGCAGCAGTCGTCCTGACGCACATCCAGACCTCCGCGCTGCAGACGCCCAGACACCATCCAGACCTCCGAGCTTGGCACGCTCCTCCGTACCAGCGCGCACTCCCAGCAGACGCGCATCATCCAGACCTCCGAGCTTGGCACGCTCCTCCGTACCAGCGCGCACTCCCAGCAGACGCGCATCATCCAGACCTCCGAGCTTGGCACGCTCCTCCGTACCAGCGCGCACTCCCAGCAGACGCGCATCATCCAGACCTCCGAGCTTGGCACGCTCCTCCGTACCAGCGCGCACTCCCAGCAGACGCGCATCATCCAGACCTCCGAGCTTGGCACGCTCCTCCACGCAGACGCACTCCAGATGCGTCTCTCTGTACCGGCGCGCACTCCAAGCAGTGGCGCACCACTCTGACCTCCGCTCGGACAGCCGGCTCCCCGGTGGCGACGCTCTCGCCCCGCTGCTGTTCCAGCACCATTACGCATTACGTCTGGGTGAGTTTTTATTGACTGTCTTGATCAATTCCGTTTTCGTGTGTTTCTATAACACTGAAGATTACCACCTTTTTAATCAGACAGTCACTCACCCAGCGTGTGCCTTTGTTTGTTTTCACTGGGATATTATTTTTGGACTTTACATCTCCCACTGTGTGTTTGTTCACACCGAAGATAGTATTCACCTTGGATTGTTTTTGGAACTTTGCTCATTGTGTATTTTACACGAAGATTGTTTTTACTTGGATAACTTTGTATTTGGACTAGTCACCTCTCCTGCACCTGCTCTGTTTTCCCCCTTTGTACTCTAACCCTCTCCTCTCTCCCTCTCGGCCCCGTCTACCCACCTTGGAGATCTGCCGAGAGAAGTCTGCAGAGCGGCCCTGATGTTCCCACCTGCTTTTCCAGTCCTCCCTGTCCCCAGCCCGCCTCCGCGGGCCTCTGTCCCTAGTTCTCCCCTCTCTAGTTCCTCCTAGTCCTCCCGTCCGGTCCTCCTAGTTCCTCCCTGTTTTCCAGCCTTCCCTTGCTCCGGCCCTGTTTCCCTTGCCTTCCCCTTAGCCAGCTCGCCTCTTAAAGGCACTGTACCTTCCCCTCTTGTTATTCCAGTATTTTGTGTTTCTCCCTTAAAGGGACAGTGCCGTTTTTTCCTTCTGTTTCAATAAATGCCCGTTTCTTGGCTTACCCTCATACCTGTCTTGTGTTGTGCGATTGGGGTCGGTTACAAACCATAACAACTACACTGTAAAAAATAATAATAATAAGTTACCAGAACTTAAAAATATTGAGTTCAGTTACTGTGCATTAAGGTTTTCAGTTTTCAATGCATAATAAGTTAACAGAAAAATAAGTACACAACCACATTATTTCAACCTAATAAAACTATGTTTATTGTCATTGTTTTAAGAACACAAGTAAAAATGGCTTTTAACATGTGCAATGTTCAATGAAATAGAAAAATAAATAATAAAATGTGTTGATTAATCCCACTGGTCACAATGGTGACCGTAATAATGTTTTTGTTATAAGGCTCTGCAAATGTTACTGAATGATGTAGCAATGTATTTCCAGCTAAATTGAAATAATAAACAAATAAAGGGTCTCAATTAAATATGTGGTAGTAAAAAGAACCTGTGGGAGGATTTCAACAAGATAAATGCGACAACAGTGCAAAATATTTCACTATAATATTTCAGAGCAAAAAAAAAAAAAAAAAAAATTTTTTTTTTTTTTACTGCTGCCCCCTGTGCCTATGCAAATGCCCCCGCGTGCCTATGCAGGCACGCGTGCCTAGGGTTGCCTACCCCTGCCTTAGATAATCAGCACTTGAATCAGGTATTGAATGGGGTATGGGTAAAAGCTTCACTGGGGTCTTCAGGTGGGCACCCTCCTTCATTGGTGTTTCGTTGACAGGCCCACGACACCTCTGAAGGGCTCAACGGCAACACCTGGTGTCCCAGGTGTGCCCCCCTCTGCTTTTACCCCTCGATTGCCATTTTGCAGCCCAGTTGGGGTCCTTTCTCTTGATCCATAGCCAGCTGCTGCTTCGTTCGGCAGCCTCTGACAGTGATTTGACAGCTTGTCGGAACGCCTGTGTGAGGATTGGTTCTTTCCCCGCCACACGCTTCTTGGGGTGCTGTGATGATTGGTCCGTTGCCTAACGCACACTTCTAGGTTAAGTATCAATTACCATCACGCACCTGATGTGTGTGCTAATCAGCGCCCCAGAGGGCTTTATATACCTGGACCTTCTTTCTATCGATGTCGGGTCGTTCTGGAATACAACTGCATTTGCCTGCTTTTCCCCGTTGCTGTTCCTGGTCTACTTTCTCTTCAGGACCTTTCTGTGGAGAACCGCTGTGGAGAACCTTGTTCCCCGTTTGGAGCTGCGCCTCGTTTTGCCCACTTTACGCGTTGCGCTTGGTGAAAGCTGGGAGTATCTGCAGAGCCGCTACAACGTCACATGCCAATTCCCCACCACTATCTGCTGGGAGTATCTGCAGAGCCGCTACAACGTCACATGCCAATTCCCCACCACTATCACCAGGAGGATTCTGCAGAGCGGCAGATGACTCTGCCGAAGGCAGTCTCCCCGTTTGTTTGATTATTGTACTTTATCCTTCTTTTGACTCTGTAAATAAATACGCCCTAGCATTTGGCTAACTCTGAACTTCCTGTCTGTGCCGTTGCGTTTGAGGTCGGTTACAAACCATAACATTATGACCCGACCATGACGACCTCCGCAGACACAGACAGGGTCAGGGCAGCGTTGGCGGTCCAGATCGAGTTGGTCAACGACCACACCCAACAGTTGGGTGCGGCTGCGGCTGCTTTACAGGACCTCCGGGCCGAGGTCCAGCTTATTCTGGATGCCATTGACACTCTGGCCACCCAGCAGACTACCCAGGGGTATCAGCAGACTAATATTCTCCACCAATTACAAGCGCTGAGTGAAGCCGTTAACACCTTGCTTGTAACCCCACCTACTTCAGGAGCCTCGGCCGGAGCATCACCCGCAGCCGTGGCAGGCCCCGCGCCTCCCGATCCCGCACCTCGGGAGCCCCGTCTCTCCGAACCACGGTTGTTCAATGGTAACTTCGAGGATTGTGCCACATTCATCATGCAATGTGAGTTGGTTTTTCGTCATCAACCCAGCCGATTCACTTCAAGGGGAGCCCGAGTAGCCTACATGACTAACCTGCTCACGGGCCGAGCAGCACAGTGGGTTACTGCCTCCTGGGCAATGGGGGCTGATTTCTGTTTTTCCTACCCAGACTTCGTGGCAGAGCTCCGCAGGGTTTTCCACCACCCAGCCCGTGGCCAGGACCCAGGAGCTCGGTTGGGCACCTTCCGGCAGGACAGTGGCAGTGTCAGAGACTACGCGCTGAAGTTCAGACTGGCCGCAAAGGAGAGCGGTTGGAACGATCAAGCGCTTCGTCTCACCTTCCTGAGGGGGCTCAACGACGCAGTAAGGGACCAGCTCACGACCCAAGAGGAGCCCGATTCTCTCGAGGGCCTGATCAGCCTCGCTATCCGCATCGACGGACGCCTCCGGGAGAGAAGGCGTGAGCGAGCACGACTGGGACCCCCAGACGTACCCCCCGAGTACCACGACCTCGAGGAGATTTTCAGTGAGTCCCGGGCTCAGGTCCTTCCGCCTCACCGGCCTTACGACTGTGCCATTGACCTCCGCTCAGGGGCTTCCCTTCCCGGCAGCCGCCTCTACAGTGCTGACCGTCCTGCCCCCTCCGTGACTGGTGGGGTTTTTCCCTCCCGAGCTGTGACCGAGGAGGAACCCATGCAGCTGGGACGCACCCGCCTTAGCCCGGCCGAACGGGAGTCCAGGCTCAGGTCCGGCCTTTGCCTCTACTGCGGCCGGGATGGACACCGTGTCTCCAATTGCCCTACCCGGCCAAGAAGACCAGGCTCGCCGGGACCCCGGGAGATCCTGGTGAGCCGTTTTTCCTGTTGCCCCACCCGTGCACCACCTAACCGTCTGACGAACGTCACCCTAGCCTGGGCGGACCAGCGGGCGACGGTGGGTGCACTCATTGACTCTGGTGCTGATGGGAGTTTCCTGGACGTTGAGTTTGCCACCCGGGCCAACATTCCACTTGAGGACCTCAAGAGGCCCTTGGAGGTCTTCGCGCTGGATCATCGCCGCCTGGCTGACATCACTCAACGCACCTGTCCAGTCCTTCTCACCATTGCTGGTAACCACGTTGAGAGACTCCAGTTTTTCATCACCAGCTCTCCTCTTGTCCCTGTAGTCCTGGGCAGGCCTTGGCTCGCGCTGCATGAACCCCACATCGCCTGGTCCTCCGGCACCATCAGGGGGTGGAGCCCCTCCTGTCATGCCCAGTGTCTTCAGGCGGCGTCCAGTCCTTCGCCCCGGGGTTCCCCTGGTGTCCCTGTCTCTAGCCCCCTCTCCGGGCCTCTGTCTCCGTCTCCGGCCTCCCTCGCCGGTTCCCTGTCCCTTTCTCCGGCCCCCCTCACCGGGTCCCTGTCCCCGTCTCCAGCCTCCCTCACCGGTCCTCTGTCCCCGTCTCCGTTCCCCCTCTCCGGGCCTCTGTCTCTGTCCCCCTCTCCAGTACCCCTGATCGCCGGCTTCCTTCGGTCCCATCCGGGCAGGCCGGGGCCGAGTGGGTCGCCGGGTGGCTCCCATGGAGGGGGGGGTACTGTGAGGATTGGTTCTTTCCCCGCCACACGCTTCTTGGGGTGCTGTGATGATTGGTCCATTGCCTAACGCACACTTCTAGGTTAAGTATCAATTACCATCATGCACCTGATGTGTGTGCTAATCAGCGCCCCAGAGGGCTTTATATACCTGGACCTTCTTTCTATCGATGTCGGGTCGTTCTGGAATACAACTGCATTTGCCTGCTTTTCCCCGTTGCTGTTCCTGGTCCACTTTCTCTCCAGGACCTTTCTGTGGAGAACCGCTGTGGAGAACCTTGTTCCCCGTTTGGAGCTGCGCCTAGTTTTGCCCGCTTTACGCATTGCGCTTGGTGAAAGCTGGGAGTATCTGCAGAGCCGCTACAACGTCACATGCCAATTCCCCACCACTATCTGCTGGGAGTATCTGCAGAGCCGCTACAACGTCACATGCCAATTCCCCACCACTATCACCAGGAGGATTCTGCAGAGCGGCAGATGACTCTGCCGAAGGCAGTCTCCCCGTTTGTTTGATTATTGTACTTTATCCTTCTTTTGACTCTGTAAATAAATACGCCCTAGCATTTGGCTAACTCTGAATTTCCTGTCTGTGCCGTTGTGTTTGAGGTCGGTTACAAACCATAACAGCCTGTCCTCACACTCCCATCCCCTTAAGAAGCTTGGTTGTGGACCTGACCAGAGATGTTGGAAGGTGGGGTGCGGCAGCGAGTCGCTGCAAGATGAGAGCAAGCCGTTATCAATGCGCCTCGGGGGAGACAAATGGATGTAAAGGGCTCTCGGGAACTGACAGTCTTTGTGCCAGAGCTGCTAAGCCTGGAGTTGGCCATGCTGGGGAATATATGCAAGGGGCAAGAAGTCACCACCATCCAGGACGTCGTGTCCATCATCCAAGAGCTGCAGCCACCACAAACCCAATGCATGCTATCGGAGGTGGAAAGGCTCATAAAGATGTGTCTTTCACTCCCCATCTCTGTCACGGCATCGGAGCGCTCTTTCTCGGCCCTGCGCAGACTGAAAACCTGGCTGCGCAACACAATAACGCAAGAGAGACTCACCCACGTAGCAATAATGAATGTTCACCATGACATTTTGGATAACATTGATGATTCCACTCTGATGAAAGAGTTCATTACGTGTACAACTGAGCGAAGGTTCACTTTCGGTCATGCATGAGACTGATGGTTCCTGGTTGTATAGGCTACTATGCTTAATTAAGGCTTTCTTTCATCAGAGTGGAAATATAATACAAAAACCAAATAGCCTACAAAATGCAAAAGAGCGCGCCGAGTGAGGTATTCAGAGGTGTTATGAGTGAGGTATTCAGAAGTGAGGTTTGTTTTTATTTCATGCCCAATGTTGACTGTCTCTCTTTAGTCAATTGCTGACAATAGCATAAGCCTAGCATACAGTTCTTGAAAATGTAGCTAATTAGACTTGAAAAGTCAAAATAAAACAATTATAAAAATGTTCTCATTTGCCTCACGTCTCATGTCATTTTCAGTTAAAGGGTCATTAGAAATAACTTATTCAAAGCCATTCTAAACAATGAACGTTCCTCTCACTCGCCTCCCTGCCACGTTGTCATTTTGATAAAAAAAATACATTAGAATTGGGTGGCTATGTGGCGTAGTGGGCAAGGCGCTCGCCACGAAATCTGGAGACGCTGGGCTTGCCTGTTCGAGCCCAGCGCTCCACATTTGCTTTCAGTTTAGCTGGTCGTCCGTACTAATACACATTGGCCGTATTAGGGGGTGGGAAACTGATGGGTGGGGATCGGGCGTTGTGGACAGCGACTCCTACAGGTCGGTTGGTGCGCCTGCGCAGTAGAATCAGGAAGTGTCGGGGGCAGCGTGAGCCTCCCACGCGTTACTCCTCGCCACTGAGAGATCGAGCTGCGCAGGTGAAAAGATGCGACTGCTGTTACCTCAAGTACCGGAGGGGACTTGTGCTATGTATGACTTAGTCCACATTGCAGCCGGCTTGTGGGAGGCAAGAAACAGCGTTCGTGACAGGGGAGGGTTGAATTGGATGATACGAAATTGGGATGGGAGAAAATATAGAAAATGGGAGAAAAAGTGGATAAAAAAAAAATACATTAGAATTCACGTATAGTAGGCTATTTCAAAGTCGTTCTGAACAATGTATGTCTCACTCCCTCTCACGTCATTTTCATTTAAAAGGACATTAGAAATCACGTTAAAGGTGTTCTGAAAGAAATTAAAATCTCAGAAAGGCTGCACGCCCTGCCGATTTAAAGTTCCAACGTCCCTGGACGTGACAACAAATCCTCTACACCCGACCTCAACCGGAAGCACCTGGGCATGCCAACCGTGTTGTTCTGCCTCGGCTGCTGTGTCGGAGTACTTCAGTTGTTTACGTTTATACAGATGTAGCCCTTAGGACCCTCCACCATACTACCGCGGTGTACTCTCTGTGTTGACGGAATTAATGCGGTGTTGGCGGGATTAATTTGGAAACCAGGTTGCTGTTCTGTTATCAGGAGGCGCAAAGTCAAGTTGGAATTTACAACCAAATTACGTCATCTGGGATTCCCTCGTGCATATCCTGTGCACCACCCACAGCTGATCGCACGACGGCCCAAAACTTACTAGAGGCTTTCGTTAGTGGTGATATAATTGATACATAGATGCTATATATTAACACATTTCTGTTTGTTGGGAACCGTTTTTTGGTCATAGTTTTATGAAACCGAATGTTTTGATGGCTAAACGCGACACCTAGGAGCGTTTCTGCAGAACCAATCAAAACGTGTTACAACGTCAAGTGCAGCGGCGGCGATATAGGCGAGGCTGCAGAGGCAGCCGCCTTAGGGCCCGCCGGGGTCTGGGGCCCGGGCCGGGACTGAATGGAGTTCGTGGGACTGGATCATCATCGACAGACTGCATTGCGCCATGCCCCGGGGCCGGGTCCTATGTTCCCCCTATGTTTCCCATGTTCCAAAAGGGTTCTATGTTCCCCGGGTCCTATGTTCCCCCTATGTTTCCCCGGTAGCGATAAAGGCTCGCCCCAGGCTCGCCACAGCAGTGGTTTCAAAGATAGCCACTTTTATAGATAATTAATTTGTATCGCAACGGAGTCACGGATCTAGTCGGGCCACGTAGCATTATGTCGACAAAATTCAAATAGAATAAACAAGTCTAAAACAAAGAATTTTAAACGAAGTTTAGCCTATTAAATCATTTTATAAGCGTTCGTTTATTTGTGGTCTGTGTGAGAACTGAAGCATCCATCTGCAGAACAGCCAGCCCAGCTCTCTCTGTCCCCACGCTGTCAGGCCCTCCTATTCTTCCCGATTGTAGCCTAAAATAAATTAAAGAATGATGATTGCTGGGAAATGTTGTCTCTCCTGTTGTGCCTCCAGTGCAAAATCTGACTTGTTACTGGAGGACAGCAGCCCTACCCGTTGGTCTTCTAATCTAGACATACCTCCCTTACTGCTATACGCTACAGATATGTGGACGTGATGAAAGCGCTGACAAAAATAACTCTAATTAGTGACAAGGCTGAGCGTAATGAAGCAGCGGGATTGAAGAAAGCAATGGAACATTTTAATTTCATTTGTCTAGTGGTGCTCCAGACGAAAATATTGGAGAGTGTTAATGCTGTCTCTAAATTACTCCAAACCACAAACATGGACATGCAGAAAGCCTCGAACTTGCTGGAGAATGCGATAAAAGTCTTGTCTGAGTACAGGGATGCTTTTGATGAGGCAAAGACAACCGCACAGACGCTTGCAGACAAATGGGGAGCTCATAATACCTTCGAATTAGACCCTACAAGAGTAAGAAGAAAGAAACATAATTTTGACGAGCTGTGTGAAGATGAGCGACTATCCAATGCAGAAAGCTATTTCAAAGTAAATATTTTCAATGCCAATCTGGACATAATAATCAACCAGCTGTCCCACAGATTCCGTAGTATGCGCGAGACCTCTCTCATGTTTGAGGCTCTGACTGCACCCCATGACCCTCCAGCATGCAGGAGACGATGAGCTATATGAGAAGGCAAAACGTCTATCTGACCACTACAACAGGGACCTAGCAAATGACTTTGCCACTCAACTCCTGTCATTCAGGGTCTGTTTTAAACAAGAGATCGCTAAGGAGTCGTCAGTGTTCCAACTTGCAAAAATGCTGTTTGTGGATCATCAGTCCGTAACTTTCTCGTTCACTGAGGTGTGTACTGCCATGCTGTTATTCCTGACGTTACCTGTGACTGTGGCGACAGCCGAGCGATCCTTCTCCAAGTTAAAACTTATTAAGACCTACCTGCGGAGCGCCATGGGTCAGGAGAGACTGAGTGGGCTTGCAATCCTGTCCATTGAAAACACCAGAGCCCGGGAGTTGGACATTAAAGACATTGTCGAGGATTTTGCACAACAAGGCTCGTATGCCATTCAAATAGGTGAGTAAACTGCCCTTTTCTTACTCTAGTCTATAATAGTATTTATTATCTGTCTGCTTTATATACCGCTGCGGCCTCACGGCCAGCGTGGGGACAGAGAGAGCTGGTCTGGCTGTTCTGCAGATGGATGCTTCTCAGTTCTCACACAGACCGCAAATAAACGAACGCTTATAAAATGATTTAATAGGCTAAACTTCGTTTAAAATTCTTTGTTTTAGACTTGTTTATTCGATTTGAATTTTGTAGACATAATGCTACGTGGCCCGACTAGATCCGTGACTCCGTTGCGATACAAATGAATTATCTATAAAAGTGGCTATCTTTGAAATCCTCACGGCCAGCACCACGTCAGTGCAGAGAACACTCTCCGTGGTGCTGAAACGTTTTTTCCTGTTTTATTCCACTATTCCAGGAATTTCCAGAATTGTGTGTGAGAGATGAGATCATAGGAGAGAGAGATGGGAGAGAGACCTGCATGACCCAGAAGACAAAAGCGATTTGATCATTCTTTATTTTTTTATGACCCTCCGTGCTCAGTGACTTTCAGTGTGTACAACATCCTTATTGAAACGTTCTTATTAACGTGCATGTTGCACACACGTGGGAGGAGGGAGGGATGTCCCGGTGCCGGGGGGGGGGGGGGGCAGCTGGCCCGAGCTGGCCCGAGCTGGCCCGAGCTGTCAAGAGCTGTCAATCTCGCCTCAGGGCCCGTGGGGCATTCCAACCGCCACTGGTCTTGATGGCGTGATGAAGTGACTTGATGGCATTACTCCAGCCCAGGAACTAGGAAGTAAATCACCTCCGTTGACAATAGTGGACTTTGTTCTGCACTCGGTAAGGTCTTAATTCATATAAATTAATATTGAAATGCATTTTTACTTAACTTTACAGCAACGTGATAGGATGTTAGGAGTCATCAGCAGTTTATATGCAGTACATTTTGGCTTCAGAGATTACACATGGTAAAGTGTGGGCAATGAATACTAGCCAGTTTACAGAGACTATCGTTACGTTAGCTACAGTAACTCCTTGTTTTGCCTTACCGTGTTTCGCAGATAGCAATCTAACATTAGCGTTAGTGGAAATCAAACAACCCTAACCCAATGCTAATAATAGTTGTTTCACATTCTTGTTTGGTGTTACGTTATCTATTGTAGTAGCAATGCTCCAAAATGTATTGATTGTTTTTCTGTTTCCCCAGATGCTCAACCCTGGACCACACTACAGATATATTCTAGGCCTAATCTAACCTAGCCTGAGGGGTCTATCGTAATCTTGCAAACTCAAAGATTAAGCTCTTGAGGTGACTCTGGCCCTGCTCCATATCCAGAACCATTATCAGAGTGGCAACTGCACTTATACAGGTCCTTTCCAAAATATAATGATTGAATGAGAGGCCATGGTAAACAGCACAGTGAATAAACAACATGCAGTCCCCTTATATATTGTTCTGGATAGAAGTGGGGCCAGGCTAATCTTGCTCAAGGACACTTCAACACGCTGCCCAGAAGGAGCGGGAATCGAACCGGGAACCTCCGGATTACCAGACGACTGCTCTACCTCCCGAGCCACTGTCACCACTGTACTAGTGTACTAGTTACATATCACAAAATCAACATTCTGTTCTATATTCCAGGCTAGATCTGACCTTGACTCATAGATACTGTGCTCATGTTACAGGATTGATACACATCTTTTACAGAACCAAAACCAGGGCAAATTACAGGGCCAGTCCAGTCAAATACAGTAATCATGCATAACATTTTTCAAGTAAATTGCATTTGGTACAAACCTTTTGTGGTCTTTGTAAAATGTTCCTTTCTCTTGAATTCTATGTTAGCTCTATTTTATTTCATTCATTCATTTCATTTTAGCTACTGTTTATATTGTACATATCTCGCAGTCCTGTATATTGTATGTTGTATATTGTGGTTTAGGTTCTTGGGCGTGATGATGAAGCTGATTTGGCTTCCTTCCATCTCCCAAATATCCTTCCATGTGAGCTTACGATGCTCCAGGTTTTCCCAGCTAGTCCACTGGCCATAGCTGTCAACATTGGGATTTGAAAAAACGTGCCGGTTTTAGCCCCGCCCCTTCTCCTGGCCCCGCCCCCTCAGCCCGCCCCATCCCACCCGGCCCCGCCCCCTCCCAATGGAGCTGCCTCGTCGCTGCCATCTGCTGGTCAAAACCGGTATTATTTTGTTTTCCTACTGTGTAGAGTGTAAATGCTATAAAAATACAGTAAATTACCTTTTATCAAAATATTAACCATTAAATAAAGGTTGTAATCTGTAAATGCATTTGATTTTACTGTAATTTGACAGTATTTGGAAACCATAGATGCCAGACATTTAGTTTTCTTGCAGCTTTTTTTCTTACAGTCTACAGTCAGTGAATCCTAAATCTCCACTAGGCAACCACTTATCAGTCCAACAAGGACTGGGTGAACTAGTTGCTACATTAAATTAATCAGATACCTGGTTGAAAGTGAAATGCTGTGAACATCCCTGCATTAAGTGTAAGACAAATTCAGTATAAATTCAGTTTATGTAGTAGTAGCATTAACATGTTCATATTTATTGAAATCTTACAATTCATACATAAATGTTATGATGAATTGAAAATGGGGGAAGAAGTCCTTCTCTGGTCTGCATCCCCTTAACAATTGTGTATTGCACAATACTGTATTGTACCCATCTGTTAAAGTTAGCAATCAATCAATGTATTACCAGTGTCTTTATACCTTCATCACTGTAGGCTACATATTAATACGACAACTAAAGAAGAATCAAGAGGTTTATTTGTCACATACAGTGAAATGCAGGTGGTCACGCCCGCATTGATTGTGCAAAATGCAAAAAATATACGTAACAGGATATGCATGATAAAAAAAGACATGCCATGTTCCTGAAAAAGCTATAAAAAATGCCTATGGTCATAAATTTAGCAGTGGGAATATCATTTTTGGAACAGTGTGTGTGTCGCAATTAACAATTAACAATTAACAATGTGGAACGCCCTACCCAAAGCTGTAAAGGAATGTGAATCACTACCCACCTTCAAAAACACTCTCAAAGAACACCTACGGGAGACTGCAATTAAAAACTGGCCCCTACAAATGTCCTAACCCAGTTGTACAATAAAGACCAAGCATGGCTTTGTCAGTATTCCAATGTACCCCCCCCCCCCCCCCCCACCTCCAATGTACAGCCCCACCCAACCCCACCCCACATACCCAACCTCCTCCAATGTACAGTTTCTATGTCAAATGTATGTCAGTATTCAAATGTACAGTGTGTGTGTCCCCTACCCCCTACCCCCGGACAATAACTCACTCTCCTCCCCTGACCTCTGCAACTCGTTTCTCCTCTTCTTCAATAATAAAGTATCTCTAATCAACAGCTCACTGACTGCCTGCATCGCCAATTCCCCCACCCTCGCCCCCCCCACCAACATTTTTCCCCCACCTGACTCCATCCCTCCCACCCCTTTTACTGCCTTCGCCCCAGTTGACTCCTCCTTCATCATGGACCTCATGACCACCTCCAAGACCACTATCTGCTCCCTTGACCCCCTACACACTACTCTCACCAAAGCCTGCCTCCCTGCTCTCATCCCCCACCTCACCGCCCTTTTCAACCAGTCACTATCCCTAGGCCACGTCCCCTCCCCCTATAAACTCGCCGCTGTCACCCCTGTCCTCAAAAAACCCACTCTTGACCCATCCAGCCTATCCAACTACCGCCCCATATCCAATCTTCCTTTTTTCTCTAAAACACTGGAACGTATTGCTGCCTCCCAACTCCACTCCCATCTCCAGTCCAACACCCTCTATGAACCCCTTCAGTCTGGCTTCCGTCCCGCTCACAGCACCGAAACTGCACTGGTTAAGGTCATCAACGACCTCCTCATCTCCGCTGACTCCGGTGCCCTCAACATCCTGATCCTACTCGATCTCAGTGCAGCCTTTGACACAGTGTGTCACTCCATCCTCCTCCAAAGGCTGCACCAACTGGGTGTTGAGGGCACAGCACTTGGCTGGTTCTCCTCCTACCTCACAGACAGACACCAATTCATCTCCCTCTCCGGCCACACCTCCTCCCCCTCCCCAGTCACACAGGGGGTCCCCCAAGGCTCAGTCCTTGGCCCCCTGCTCTTCATCTGCTACATTCTCCCCCTTGGTCACATCATCCGTAAATACCACCTCAACTTCCACTGTTACGCTGACGACACCCAAATCTACATCAGTACACAATCCCCCCACAGCCCACCCCTCAGTCACATCGAATCCTGCATCACCGAACTCCAAACTTGGATGACTCACAACTTCCTCAAACTGAACAGTGACAAGACTGAACTTCTCATCATTGGCACCAAAACCACCCTCACCAGATCCGGACCCATCACACTCACCATCAACGACTCCACCATCACCCCCTCCCCCCTCGCAACGGAGTCACGGATCTAGTCGGGCCACGTAGCATTATGTCGACAAAATTCAAATAGAATAAACAAGTCTAAAACAAAGAATTTTAAACGAAGTTTAGCCTATTAAATCATTTTATAAGCGTTCGTTTATTTGTGGTCTGTGTGAGAACTGAAGCATCCATCTGCAGAACAGCCAGCCCAGCTCTCTCTGTCCCCACGCTGTCAGGCCCTCCTATTCTTCCCGATTGTAGCCTAAAATAAATTAAAGAATGATGATTGCTGGGAAATGTTGTCTCTCCTGTTGTGCCTCCAGTGCAAAATCTGACTTGTTACTGGAGGACAGCAGCCCTACCCGTTGGTCTTCTAATCTAGACATACCTCCCTTACTGCTATACGCTACAGATATGTGGACGTGATGAAAGCGCTGACAAAAATAACTCTAATTAGTGACAAGGCTGAGCGTAATGAAGCAGCGGGATTGAAGAAAGCAATGGAACATTTTAATTTCATTTGTCTAGTGGTGCTCCAGACGAAAATATTGGAGAGTGTTAATGCTGTCTCTAAATTACTCCAAACCACAAACATGGACATGCAGAAAGCCTCGAACTTGCTGGAGAATGCGATAAAAGTCTTGTCTGAGTACAGGGATGCTTTTGATGAGGCAAAGACAACCGCACAGACGCTTGCAGACAAATGGGGAGCTCATAATACCTTCGAATTAGACCCTACAAGAGTAAGAAGAAAGAAACATAATTTTGACGAGCTGTGTGAAGATGAGCGACTATCCAATGCAGAAAGCTATTTCAAAGTAAATATTTTCAATGCCAATCTGGACATAATAATCAACCAGCTGTCCCACAGATTCCGTAGTATGCGCGAGACCTCTCTCATGTTTGAGGCTCTGACTGCACCCCATGACCCTCCAGCATGCAGGAGACGATGAGCTATATGAGAAGGCAAAACGTCTATCTGACCACTACAACAGGGACCTAGCAAATGACTTTGCCACTCAACTCCTGTCATTCAGGGTCTGTTTTAAACAAGAGATCGCTAAGGAGTCGTCAGTGTTCCAACTTGCAAAAATGCTGTTTGTGGATCATCAGTCCGTAACTTTCTCGTTCACTGAGGTGTGTACTGCCATGCTGTTATTCCTGACGTTACCTGTGACTGTGGCGACAGCCGAGCGATCCTTCTCCAAGTTAAAACTTATTAAGACCTACCTGCGGAGCGCCATGGGTCAGGAGAGACTGAGTGGGCTTGCAATCCTGTCCATTGAAAACACCAGAGCCCGGGAGTTGGACATTAAAGACATTGTCGAGGATTTTGCACAACAAGGCTCGTATGCCATTCAAATAGGTGAGTAAACTGCCCTTTTCTTACTCTAGTCTATAATAGTATTTATTATCTGTCTGCTTTATATACCGCTGCGGCCTCACGGCCAGCGTGGGGACAGAGAGAGCTGGTCTGGCTGTTCTGCAGATGGATGCTTCTCAGTTCTCACACAGACCGCAAATAAACGAACGCTTATAAAATGATTTAATAGGCTAAACTTCGTTTAAAATTCTTTGTTTTAGACTTGTTTATTCGATTTGAATTTTGTAGACATAATGCTACGTGGCCCGACTAGATCCGTGACTCCGTTGCGATACAAATGAATTATCTATAAAAGTGGCTATCTTTGAAATCCTCACGGCCAGCACCACGTCAGTGCAGAGAACACTCTCCGTGGTGCTGAAACGTTTTTTCCTGTTTTATTCCACTATTCCAGGAATTTCCAGAATTGTGTGTGAGAGATGAGATCATAGGAGAGAGAGATGGGAGAGAGACCTGCATGACCCAGAAGACAAAAGCGATTTGATCATTCTTTATTTTTTTATGACCCTCCGTGCTCAGTGACTTTCAGTGTGTACAACATCCTTATTGAAACGTTCTTATTAACGTGCATGTTGCGCACACGTGGGAGGAGGGAGGGATGTCCCGGTGCCGGGGGGGGGGGGGCCAGCTGGCCCGAGCTGGCCCGAGCTGGCCCGAGCTGTCAAGAGCTGTCAATCTCGCCTCAGGGCCCGTGGGGCATTCCAACCGCCACTGGTCTTGATGGCGTGATGAAGTGACTTGATGGCATTACTCCAGCCCAGGAACTAGGAAGTAAATCACCTCCGTTGACAATAGTGGACTTTGTTCTGCACTCGGTAAGGTCTTAATTCATATAAATTAATATTGAAATGCATTTTTACTTAACTTTACAGCAACGTGATAGGATGTTAGGAGTCATCAGCAGTTTATATGCAGTACATTTTGGCTTCAGAGATTACACATGGTAAAGTGTGGGCAATGAATACTAGCCAGTTTACAGAGACTATCGTTACGTTAGCTACAGTAACTCCTTGTTTTGCCTTACCGTGTTTCGCAGATAGCAATCTAACATTAGCGTTAGTGGAAATCAAACAACCCTAACCCAATGCTAATAATAGTTGTTTCACATTCTTGTTTGGTGTTACGTTATCTATTGTAGTAGCAATGCTCCAAAATGTATTGATTGTTTTTCTGTTTCCCCAGATGCTCAACCCTGGACCACACTACAGATATATTCTAGGCCTAATCTAACCTAGCCTGAGGGGTCTATCGTAATCTTGCAAACTCAAAGATTAAGCTCTTGAGGTGACTCTGGCCCTGCTCCATATCCAGAACCATTATCAGAGTGGCAACTGCACTTATACAGGTCCTTTCCAAAATATAATGATTGAATGAGAGGCCATGGTAAACAGCACAGTGAATAAACAACATGCAGTCCCCTTATATATTGTTCTGGATAGAAGTGGGGCCAGGCTAATCTTGCTCAAGGACACTTCAACACGCTGCCCAGAAGGAGCGGGAATCGAACCGGGAACCTCCGGATTACCAGACGACTGCTCTACCTCTCGAGCCACTGTCACCACTGTACTAGTGTACTAGTTACATATCACAAAATCAACATTCTGTTCTATATTCCAGGCTAGATCTGACCTTGACTCATAGATACTGTGCTCATGTTACAGGATTGATACACATCTTTTACAGAACCAAAACCAGGGCAAATTACAGGGCCAGTCCAGTAAAATACAGTAATCATGCATAACATTTTTCAAGTAAATTGCATTTGGTACAAACCTTTTGTGGTCTTTGTAAAATGTTCCTTTCTCTTGAATTCTATGTTAGCTCTATTTTATTTCATTCATTCATTTCATTTTAGCTACTGTTTATATTGTACATATCTCGCAGTCCTGTATATTGTATGTTGTATATTGTGGTTTAGGTTCTTGGGCGTGATGATGAAGCTGATTTGGCTTCCTTCCATCTCCCAAATATCCTTCCATGTGAGCTTACGATGCTCCAGGTTTTCCCAGCTAGTCCACTGGCCATAGCTGTCAACATTGGGATTTGAAAAAACGTGCCGGTTTTAGCCCCGCCCCTTCTCCTGGCCCCGCCCCCTCAGCCCGCCCCATCCCACCCGGCCCCGCCCCCTCCCAATGGAGCTGCCTCGTCGCTGCCATCTGCTGGTCAAAACCGGTATTATTTTGTTTTCCTACTGTGTAGAGTGTAAATGCTATAAAAATACAGTAAATTACCTTTTATCAAAATATTAACCATTAAATAAAGGTTGTAATCTGTAAATGCATTTGATTTTACTGTAATTTGACAGTATTTGGAAACCATAGATGCCAGACATTTAGTTTTCTTGCAGCTTTTTTTCTTACAGTCTACAGTCAGTGAATCCTAAATCTCCACTAGGCAACCACTTATCAGTCCAACAAGGACTGGGTGAACTAGTTGCTACATTAAATTAATCAGATACCTGGTTGAAAGTGAAATGCTGTGAACATCCCTGCATTAAGTGTAAGACAAATTCAGTATAAATTCAGTTTATGTAGTAGTAGCATTAACATGTTCATATTTATTGAAATCTTACAATTCATACATAAATGTTATGATGAATTGAAAATGGGGGAAGAAGTCCTTCTCTGGTCTGCATCCCCTTAACAATTGTGTATTGCACAATACTGTATTGTACCCATCTGTTAAAGTTAGCAATCAATCAATGTATTACCAGTGTCTTTATACCTTCATCACTGTAGGCTACATATTAATACGACAACTAAAGAAGAATCAAGAGGTTTATTTGTCACATACAGTGAAATGCAGGTGGTCACGCCCGCATTGATTGTGCAAAATGCAAAAAATATACGTAACAGGATATGCATGATAAAAAAAGACATGCCATGTTCCTGAAAAAGCTATAAAAAATGCCTATGGTCATAAATTTAGCAGTGGGAATATCATTTTTGGAACAGTGTGTGTGTCGCAATTAACAATTAACAATTAACAATGTGGAACGCCCTACCCAAAGCTGTAAAGGAATGTGAATCACTACCCACCTTCAAAAACACTCTCAAAGAACACCTACGGGAGACTGCAATTAAAAACTGGCCCCTACAAATAAATGTCCTAACCCAGTTGTACAATAAAGACCAAGCATGGCTTTGTCAGTATTCCAATGTACCCCCCCCCCCCCCCCCACCTCCAATGTACAGCCCCACCCAACCCCACCCCACATACCCAACCTCCTCCAATGTACAGTTTCTATGTCAAATGTATGTCAGTATTCAAATGTACAGTGTGTGTGTCCCCTACCCCCTACCCCCGGACAATAACTCACTCTCCTCCCCTGACCTCTGCAACTCGTTTCTCCTCTTCTTCAATAATAAAGTATCTCTAATCAACAGCTCACTGACTGCCCGCATCGCCAATTCCCCCACCCTCGCCCCCCCCACCAACATTTTTCCCCCACCTGACTCCATCCCTCCCACCCCTTTTACTGCCTTCGCCCCAGTTGACTCCTCCTTCATCATGGACCTCATGACCACCTCCAAGACCACTATCTGCTCCCTTGACCACCTACACACTACTCTCACCAAAGCCTGCCTCCCTGCTCTCATCCCCCACCTCACCGCCCTTTTCAACCAGTCACTATCCCTAGGCCACGTCCCCTCCCCCTATAAACTCGCCGCTGTCACCCCTGTCCTCAAAAAACCCACTCTTGACCCATCCAGCCTATCCAACTACCGCCCCATATCCAATCTTCCTTTTTTCTCTAAAACACTGGAACGTATTGCTGCCTCCCAACTCCACTCCCATCTCCAGTCCAACACCCTCTATGAACCCCTTCAGTCTGGCTTCCGTCCCGCTCACAGCACCGAAACTGCACTGGTTAAGGTCATCAACGACCTCCTCATCTCCGCTGACTCCGGTGCCCTCAACATCCTGATCCTACTCGATCTCAGTGCAGCCTTTGACACAGTGTGTCACTCCATCCTCCTCCAAAGGCTGCACCAACTGGGTGTTGAGGGCACAGCACTTGGCTGGTTCTCCTCCTACCTCACAGACAGACACCAATTCATCTCCCTCTCCGGCCACACCTCCTCCCCCTCCCCAGTCACACAGGGGGTCCCCCAAGGCTCAGTCCTTGGCCCCCTGCTCTTCATCTGCTACATTCTCCCCCTTGGTCACATCATCCGTAAATACCACCTCAACTTCCACTGTTACGCTGACAACACCCAAATCTACATCAGTACACAATCCCCCCACAGCCCACCCCTCAGTCACATCGAATCCTGCATCACCGAACTCCAAACTTGGATGACTCACAACTTCCTCAAACTGAACAGTGACAAGACTGAACTTCTCATCATTGGCACCAAAACCACCCTCACCAGATCCGGACCCATCACACTCACCATCAACGACTCCACCATCACCCCCTCCCCCCTAGTCCGCAACCTTGGTGTCCTCCTTGACCCCACCCTCTCTTTTGACCCCCACGTCCGCTCCATCGTAAAAATATCCTACTTTCACCTCCACAACATCGCAAAAATCCGTCACTGCCTCTCCCACCCCGCTGCTGAATCCCTCATTCACGCCTTCATCTCCTCCCGCCTGGACTACTGCAACTCCCTCCTCACTGGTATCACCTCCCGCTTCCTCCATGAACTGCAAATGGTCCAAAATTCAGCCGCCCGCCTCCTCACTAACACCCGGTCCCGCGAACACATCACTCCTGTCCTCCACTCCCTCCACTGGCTCCCGATCAAACACAGCATAAACTTTAAAACACTACTCCTCACCTTCAAAGCCCTCCACAGCCTGCCCCCCCCCCTACCTGACTGATCTCCTCCTTCTTCCCTACCGCCCCACCCATTCCCTCCGGTCCTCCTCCACTGCCTCCCTCACTGTCCCGACATCCAAGCTTAAAAACTTCAGAGATCTGGCCTTCTCTCGTACTGCACCCCGACTCTGGAACTCCCTCCCCCAGTCCATCAGAGACTCCCCTACACTCTCCACCTTCAAAGCTCGCCTCAAAACCCACCTGTTCTCCCTTGCCTTGAACCCCCCCCCACCCTCAATCAATCAATCAATCCTTAAACCCCCCCCTCCCCTCCAACCTGATTGATGTCTGTCTCCAGTATTTTTTGTGCTATCAGGCTGTCTCCCCTGTTCCCCCCATGGTCTCATGTTCCTTTTGTTTTTGTTTCTTTGCTGTTTTTGTTTTTGTTTCTTTGCTTTCGTTTCTTTGTTTGTACTCCTGCTCCCGACTACTGTCAGCGACTTCGGGTTATTGAGAAGCGCTATATAAATTAAATTAATTATTATTATTATTATTATTAATTACCCAACCCCCCCCCCCACCTCCAATGTACAGCCCCACCCCACCTACCCAACCTCCTCCAATGCACAGTTTCTATGTCAAATGTATATACACTCTTTTTCTGGATTTTTTTAGTATCACAAACAGTACTGTATTTGAAAATCTGGTATGTCATAAATGTATAGATGTAGCAGTACTGTCTATCTGTATGTCGTGTGTGTCATATGATGAATTGAAAATGGGGGACCCTGATGGAAACAAGACAAAAGTCTTTCTCAGGTCTGCATCCTCTTAACAATTGTATGTATTGAGCTGTACTGTACTGTACCCATTCTGCAATCTGTTAATAAACTTTTCAATCAATCAATCAATCAATCTACAGAGAAAAATGAGATAGAAAAAAAGCCAATGCGATTTTGTGTTTTTTCTCAATATCTCTGCAATGCCTGCGAGTTACCAGTAACTGTATTTGTCATACCATGACAATTCACGACAACTTTTAAAACGGATCAATTTATATGTATAAATCGCATTCAGGAAATTGGGCGTCAGAGAAGGCATGCTCTCCGTGGAGGAATGGCAGGAGGGGACAGTGGAGGCGCACTGGCGCAGAGCAAACGGCTGTTCACCAACCAACACATTTACACATTCCTGCATAACATACAGTAACTTTGTATTGTTTTATCCACAGAAGATTTGCAAACCTTTTGTTCCAGAGACAAAAGCCACAGAGTGGGCAATCAAGAGACACTGGCTAAGTTGATTTGACACCCTCGGTCCGCCTCGGTGCATCAGTCTACTCTCTCCCCTAAGCTCTGAGCTTTATCCGGTCGCGTCGCTGTTATTCTTCTTCGGGTCGCAGCGGTCTGACTTCCTGTGATAACGGTCTAATCTACACTGCTGCCACCTGTCGTCACGGAGGAGAATTGCAGCCATTTTGTAAAAATGAATAAGTACAAAATACGTGCCAATCCGTGAACCGTGAACAGGGCGTGAAGAGGGTAAAAAAAACAGGAGAATCCCGGGAAAAACGATAGGGTTGACAGCTATGCCACTGGCACTGTGAGACTGACTTTGTGCATCTCCTCTTGTTGCCGAACCTGAGCAACCACCAGCTTTCTCCTCTGGGTTGATGTTGCCTTGTGCCATGTGGGTCGACTTGTCCCAAGTCCAAACCCACCTCTTCCATGCTGCACCTGTCCTACAATGTCTCCATGCCCGAGAGCAGCTTGCTGTACGGCCTCAGATGGGATCCATTTCCTCCCAGTTGCCAGTCTGGGAGCAGCTGCTCAGATCACTTCATCTTGAGACTCGGTCAGGGTCATGTTCAGCCTCACTTTGGTGCATTTAAACTCCTCTATGAGGCTAGAGACAGGCAATTCCAGGACCCCATGTCCATTCAAGCCGATGTTGCTGAGGCAACGCGGGAGGCCAAGCCACTTCTTGATGTATGAACTGACTGTCCTCTCCAGCTTCTCGACTTTGGTCATGGGGATCTCGTACACCGTTAGAGGCCACATCAGGTGGGGGAGCAATCCATACTGCAGGCACCACAGTTTCAACTTTCCAGGGAGCAAGGTCTCGTCTATGCTGACAAGGCCTTTGATGGTTTCTTCCCTCAGCTGATCACTCTGGTCTGAGTCTTTGAGGATCGCGTCTAACCATCGCCCTAGACTCTTGACTGGCAGTTCTGACACCAAAGGAATGGGTGTATCCTTGATGTGGAACCTCTGGTCCACGAGTTTTCCTTTGATGATGGATATGCTCCTGGATTTGCTGGGTTTGAACTTCATCCGTGCCCATGTAATGTTGGCATGAAGCTTTCCCAGCAGACGTTTGGTGCATGCAATGGTTGAGGTCAAGGTGATCATGTCATCCATGTAGGCGCGAATAGGAGGTAGGCGTTGTCCAGATTGCAGACGTTCTCCTCCCACAACCCACTTGGAATCTTGAACGACCACTTCCATTGCCATGGTGAAGGCTAGTGGGGAGATGGTACATCCAGCCATTATTCCCAATTCCAAAGATTACCATGATGTTGTGTATTCTGTTCAACTTCTTTTGATACCGAATTGCAGATCTCAGAAGTAATTTCTCACCAGGTTTGTGATGGTATTTGATATGTGGAATAAGTTGAAGGCTGAGAATGGGGGATGGATCCAAAAGCGTTGGCTAGGTCCAGGAATAAGTCGTGCAGGTATCTTCCTTCACTTTTGGCAGATTGGATTTGGTGCCATATCATGCTTGTATGTTCCAAGCATCCTGAGAAACCAGGAATGCCGGCATTCTGCACAGATGTGTCAATCAAGTTGTTTTGCTTCAGGTATGTTGTTTATCCTTTTGGCATCCGCCCCTTGATGTATTCGTAGGCCTCTGATGGATGTTACCTTGGACCAGCCACAGCTACATACTTGGTGCTCCTATCCTTCAGCTGATGTGCCGATTATCTGGTTTGTCGTCGTGTTCATTCCAGGGTCAGTTACCTGACTAGACTTCGTCACAGGACTACCCCCGTCCCAAGGTAACTCTATACTCACCATTGTTGATAACTTTTCCAAGGTTGTGCACTTTGTGGCTCTCCCTGAACTCCCCACAGCCTATGAGACAGCAGGGCTGCTACTGCACCATGTCTTTAGTTTCCACAGAATCCCCTCAGACATCATTTTGGACAGGGGTCTGCAGTTAATCTCGCAAGCCCTTGGAGCCTCGGTGAGTCTCTCTTCCAGTTTTCACCCACAGACTAACGATCAGACAGAGCGGGTCAATCAGGATCTGGAGGCTGCTTTCCGCTCCAGAAACCCCTTTATCTGGAGCTCCCAACTACCTTGGATTGAGTACGCTCACAACCCCCTGTCCAGTGTGGCTACTGGTATGTCACCAGTTGTCCAGGTTTCCTCTGGCTATCAACTCCTTTCTCACTCAGGAGGATGAGATTCCGGTACCATCAGTCCAGGTTCATCTCCACCATTGCTGCAAGGTCTCTTCTGAGGTTCTATATTACATTCTATATTACCTAAACATAAAATCCAGGCCACTTATTTGTCAAACACTTGTTGAGTTGTTGAAATGGTCCAAATTCTCAAAATTCCAATGGGGAGTCTGTTTACTGGGTGCTGCCATGGTGAATCCAATGTGACTTGGAGTGAAAATAACTCATTTGATGTCAGCCCCCAGTAGATAGACAGACTAACATTGTATATAGCCACTGGCTTTGCTAGCTAAATCTATTTATTGTTGTGTAACATCATAGTTACACTATTTCAACCATGAACAATTTAATATTATAATCACACCATAACTTGAACACATATTACCTGTTTAAAAATCACGATAACCACTAGACCATGTAGCCCTCATGGGTTTAAATTCCAAATAAATATACTACATATTCTAAATATCAAACAATGCAATCGTGAACACCGTGTCTCATAATAAAAAACAACAGCAACAGCACTCTGAGATTTGGTTTCCAAATGTAGAGTGCACTATAAATCGAATGTATTATTATTATATACCAATCTTATTTTACGCAATGCATTAACCCTTTCACTACCACACCACAGAAGCTAACCGGTTAACCGCCTGTAATGTGGTAGTGAAAGCGTTAACCCTTTGTAGTGTGGTAGTGAACGGGTTAATCTTCTGTAGTGTGGTAGTGAAAGTGTTAACCCTTTGTAGTGTGGTAGTGAAAAGGTTATGCCAGCATTGAATGTCATTCTGTTCATGAAGCATAGACTCAGGTAACTCCACACCTTTGTGGAACTTTCCTTCCCACTTCAAACCAGTCAATGGAATAGCAGAGGTGTGAACCCCCCCGTTTGATATTCAATAGACAAACACACACACACACACACACACACACACACACACACACACACACACACACACACACACACACACACACACACACACACACACACACACACACACACACACACAAAATGACTATTGGAATTAAATACCTTAATTCCAGTCAACCATAAACATTTATTCACAATGAAATGTGAAGTCCTATTGCATTCAAACGCAAACCTCTGATGAAATGTATTACCCCCTGTTATGTTGAGACAATGAACACACGACCGTGTAGTTTCATAACTTTATTCGACTGACGTTTACGTTACATAGCACAACCCTTCCTGGAGCGCTACCCACGCCCCTCTCTTAAAGGCACAGTAGCCTACAGTGTAACTGCTAGTGTGTCACAACCTACACGTAGCATAACAGGACATAACATCCCCCGGGGTCCAGTCCCATACAGCATCCTTGCATAACAACTGGCGCAGAGGGGCCGTCGAGTATGAATAGTGTGGCCATGCCCAGAAAAGAGGACAGCTTGGACGGCGACTGCGGGTCTGGCAGGGACAGGATTGCTTCGGTGTGGGACATGATCGGGGTGATACCCTCCCTGGAGAGCCTGAACCCCAGGAACTCGACCTCAGTAGCTCCAAATGTACACTTCTCCGCGTTTAGTGTGACCCCGTGTTGCTTGAAGCGCTGGAAGACCTGCTCCAGGCGAGCGTCGTGGAGTGCAGCGGTGGGCGCGTGCACCACCACATCATCCAAGTAGATGCTGACCCCTGGATGCCAGCCAAAATGAGCGACATTATTTTCTGAAAACAGCTTGGGGCTGATGACAGGCCAACAGCCATGCGCTTGTACCTGAAAACTCCCACATGTGTGACAAACGCTGTGAGGTCCATACTGCCCGGTGCCAGGGGAACCTGCAGGTAGCCGTCACGTAAATCTATTTTACTGAAAATCGTGGAGCCATGGAAATGGCTAGTCAGCTCCTCCGCTGTGGGGAGGGGATACTTGACAGGGATGATAGCTTTGTTTACATCTGTCAGATCGACGCAGAGACGCAGTCCGCCCCCCTGTTTCTTGGCTATCACCAGGTTGGACACCCAGGGCGAGGCGTTGATCGGTTCTATGATGTCCTCCTTCACCAGACGATGAATCTCCTCCTCCACCGCATCACGGAGGGCAAAGGGAATGCGCCGCAGCGGCTGAATGACGGGTCGGACAGACGTGTCCACAGAGGGCTGGTGCACAAATCCAGTCATACAGCCCATGCCTTCGAACAGTGTCGGGTGATGGTCAGGCCAGGACGCGGTGACCTGCAGGACGCGTAGACCCCCAGCGTCGGTCAATGTGAAGTCCAGAGCATGAAACAGGTCTAGCCCCATGATGTTAGCCCCTCTCCGTGTGATGTAGAACTCTGTGTCAGGGATGCGTCTCCTTTTGTACTCCACAGGTAAGCAGGCTACCCCTAAAGTGGTGATCGGGGCGTGGCCATACCCTGACAGGGCGTTTGCTGCTGTAGTCAACAGCACGTGACTGAAGAGCCGGTCATAAGTGGACCTATTCAGGAGCGACACTTTAGCCCCTGTGTCCACGAGGAGTGGTATGGAGGCCCCACCCACACGACATGTGCAATGACTGAATGAGGCCTGTGGGCTTTGTACTGTATTGATGGGAACAACCCCAGACTGTGCGTGATCAGGAGGAGAGCGACACCAGCGCGCAAAATGGTTAACCCTGTTGCAGTTACGGCAGCGTTTGCCTAGAGCAGGGCAGGACAGGTCCCTGGTTGCATGCTTAGGGGAGCCACAGTTACCACAACGCTTTTGTCCATTCTCCCTCTGCGCCCTGTCTGCCACTCTCTGCACATCGAAGCTGTCACCGTCTGCGCCAGCTGTCTCCTGGGCCACGTTCTGAATTCCGGGTGGAGGTGACGTCACAGGCTCATGCACCGTGCGGGAGAACTTGCACCTCAGAGATAGCTGTCTCCAACTGTTTTCCAATCACTACTGCATCAGCTAGTGTCATGGAGTCCGGCTCTAATAACAGTCTCTCCCTCAGTTGAGCACACAATGTTCTTTCAATCAGCTGGTCGACTATGAGTCCATCCTCCAAGCCCCCAAAATCACAATGCTTGGCTAGCTCCCGCAAGGCAGACACATATTGCGAAACAGTCTCACCAGACCTCTGTGCTCTCTGGCGGAACTCAAAACGGTACATCCGACGGCTTCTTCCCGAGCTAAAATGCGACTTCAGAGCCTCGGTAGCAGAAGAATACTTATCGTCGGCTAATGTAAGCGTAGCAAAAATCCGTTGCCCCTCCTGTCCGAGGCAATGTCACAGAAGTGCGCACTTTCTAGCTTCTGCCAGATCCGCCTGTCCCAACGCCAATAAATAGTCCTCAAATGACGTTAGCCATCTAACCCATGGAACAGCTGGGTCACCGGGAACAGGTAGAAATTGTGGTGGCGGTGGTAAAACTAAATCAGCCATCCTCGTTCGCCAATTGTTATGTTGAGACAATGAACACACGACTGTGTAGTTTCATAACTTTATTCGACTGACGTTTACGTTACATAACACAACCCTTCCTGGAGCGCTACCCACGCCCCTCTCTTAAAGGCACAGTAGCCTACAGTGTAACTGCTAGTGTGTCACAACCTACATAGCATAACAGGACATAACACCCCCCCTCTCAAACCCACAAAGGCTACATTACTTATTTACTTATTTGGAGGTTTGATTACTCTTTAAATTGTATTGATATTAATTAGCAAAACAGGCACATCATATAACTACTAGCCATATATTGGATGACGTAGGTTAGACTGTCTACCGGTAGCTCTTTGAATCTCACTGGCAAGAGACTATATCACACCCCCCCCCCCCAAGTATATGTCCCAATATGATATTGTCCACTCGGGAAAAAACTGGTCTCACATTTGCATCGTAATGAAGTTAAGCAGTCTAAGCTGCTTTTCATCTGTCCAATTATAATAAGTTGTGAGATGCAGATAGAGCATCGCAGGCCCCATCTCCAAAAGTGACCACTCACATTTAGTTTAACCAAAAGTACTGTAGCAGATGAGCAAATGCAATTAATGTTTGAGCATTTGCTGGAGCGCCAAGGCAATGATTTGATGTCTTCATCCCCCAGGCTTAGCAGGTCTCTACATTGACACTGACAAGAGATGATTCACTAGTTTAAGGATTAATCCAGGCTAGGATGCCATAGGAGGCATTAAGGGCGTCGTCAGACCTAAGTGCATTTGAAATGGTTTCCGGTGAGATGTGAAATCGTTTTTTGTTATAGTTTTTATTAGTTCAGTTTTGTTTCACTTTACCAATAGAGGCCTTTCACAGAATTATTATTGGATCTTGTAAACAAGGCACAGTGGAACAGTAACGTAAGGTTATCCTATAACCCTAGTTATATGAGTATAGCAAGCGCTCTGCTCTATTGGAACTATCCCTTTATCCATTCTAACAATGAAAAACGTTCTCCACATGTACACACCTATTTACCTCCGCCTGGCCACACCCACATCCGCTCCTATATAAGCGGGGTCGTGGCCACACAATCAGCTCCTTCCCAAGTCTTTCACCACCGAAGGCGAAGACCATGGGGTCCTCAGTGAGTCAGAGCAGAGCGCTCGCTATACTCATATAACTAGGGTTATAGGATAACCTTACGTTATAGATCGTATAGCTTTACGCTCTGCTCTATTGGAACACAGGAGCTGAGCAGAGCGAAAAGCTCGACAGATGTACCCGTTGAGGCCCCCTACAACCATCAGAACCTGGGAGGACCCGAGCCCCCCGGCCCTCCCTAGTGGAGGATGGGAGGGAGATCGGATCCGACTGTGCGAAGAGGGTTTAGCACCTCAAACGCACAGGGTGAGCAGATCATGGGACTTACCTTCGTTCAGAAGGACCCGCGACCACTTGGGCGCGCATCCTACATGCCACCAGGGAACGGACGGGAAGCAAAAAAAACCTGTCACAGCCCCCAACATCACGGGGTCGAAGGTCAAGAACCCAACCCTGTGGCAAGGCTGCAGCAGCGGAGCACGGAGGAGGTCCCAGCCCTAGGACAACCTGAGGACTAGGACCCCCTGAAAAAAGGGGCCTGGTGAGGCCAACGAGGCCGCGGCATCGAGACCCCACCAGACGGTCACTGGTGACACCACCCCCCACATCGCCAGCGTAACGGACAGGGCCCAAATCAAGAGCAGGCCCTTCCCCCCTTGGCACGCCGCTCTGAAGCACTCTCCTCAAGAGGCTACCCCCCCACAACACTGCGGGGCCAGTTGGCGTGCTGGGGAGACAACCCCCAAGGAGGTTGATCCCTCAATCCAGGCAACAGGCCCCAAGAGCAGAACTCGACATGTGCCCGGAGCATTGCGGACTAGACAGGCACCTAAAGGGTCTACTGCAAGAACAGTATCTTGGCGGAAGGGGTGTTCGGTATGCTGTGCACCATGTCATAACCTCCACAAACCCGACCCCCCAATCCAGCGGGGTCAAGGTTCAAAGAAGAGGCTGACACAATTGGCAGACGTCATGAAAGATGCGGGGGCATACTCTCGGGCAGACGGGGTCAAGCCCGGCCTCAACCCGAGAGTCGACTCTGCTACCAACACACAGGAGGCGGTTGTTCCCTTAACCCACAAAGAAAACTCAGAAACATAACTGCACGTATACACAGGCTATACAAGCAGTACAAGTGTTTCAGTTTTCAACGGGTTAACCCAGGCCAACAGGTTGACGAGAACGAGTTCAGACCTGGGCCTGGCGGACCGGGACCTACACAGGGATGACTAGAGGAGTTGACAGCAACCTCCCCGATAGCCCCCTCCCATCCCCGCCTAGCAGGGGGGAGGGATGAAACAAATGGAGAAGGACCAGGCCCCCTAACACAGCGCAAGGTACAACACAGTATGGACCAAGCACGTCACTGTTAAGGGCAACTCGTAGTGGCATACATATGACACACACATCCACAACATCAATCCCTGCAACGCCCGGCCCAACCCGGCATTTCCCCCCCGGAAAAGGACAAAGTCCTTCGGGGTACCAAGACCTGTGCCCCGGCGGGCAACGGGTTAAACTGACCTGGTCCGGAGCGACCAGAACCAGTCCCGTGTCCTAGTCACGCCGCCATCCCCAGTCCTAAGAGGGGAGTAGGTACGCGTGTCGATCCAAAACATCACAGAGGGCGCCACCAAGACTGTCAGTACGCGAACGCACCGCTCCCGGTGGTCCACCTCATGGGCGTGAGACCCCTCCGCCAATGTTTTGATCTACTCCGTCATCTCCCCCCGGAGATGCACGTGAGCCGTCGAGTCTAACCTAGTACACTGGCGCTCGGTAGAGATCAAAATCTCCTTCCCAGCCGCCCGCATAGAAAACGCCGTTTCTATGAATTGGGCAACCAAGGCGCGCCAGCCATAAAGTGGTTCCACATGGAAAGCACCCAGGGCCAGCACCTCGAGAACCCGAAACATATTGATGGCGAATTCTAATAAGAAACACCAGACAATGTTTCCTCCATGCTGTCTGGGACGAGCAGCAGGAAGCCGGCCTATAAGACACAGACACGGGTCTCATATGACGCGTCTGAGGGTAAAACCCTGTCAATTCTGTTCTTTACATAAGAGGGGAAGACAGAAGTTCCCCCAGAGAGACCTCTACGTGAGTAACAATTGAAAAAGATACATGTAATAATTGGGCCAAGTGACCAACGGCCCAATACACACTTTAATAGAGAGCAGAGCAGAAAACAAACAGTTTTCGAATGCATCGCATCATCCAACTTTGACAATGACAGTGGTCTGCAGCACAGAGCCTGAAAACTCACGGATGTCTCATGGCCAATAGGAAAAAACGCGCCCAGTGACGTATTCCATGGCCGGGGGGAAATCCTGTGACCCACCCATCCTAATATGGAGTGGAACCAGGGAACCCCCCCCCCCTCCCTGTGACGCGCTAACCCCTCAGCCGACAGGGAGACTGACAGGCAGGAGGTCCAACCTCCTGGCCAATCAGTAAAGGGGGGAGGGGTTTATCAGTCCACCCCTTATGACCCCTCACCCCTGATACGATGCAACAACAAAGCAGTGCCATGACACCAGTTGTAGCATGCTACATGAAATCGCATATACCCGTTAGGGCAATAGCTTCACATTCTGCATGCCAGCCACAGACGATAACCTTGTTTGTGCAAAAAACTGGCTTTATACACAGCTTCAGGCTCATGTGCGAACTTGCCACCTGAATTTTTACACCTTTACCCTAAAGTAAAGAAAAAACACAGACCAAAGAGAGTGGCCAAGGCCTTGGTACAAGAGCTATATATGTAAACTTCTGTAGGCTAACACCCAACTCAGTTGTGGACTCAATGCCACATTTACTCAAACATAAAAACACGATACACACAACCCTCTTTACACAATAAAAAAGGCAAAAGTTCACTCTCACTACTGCAAGAGGAACGCCGTCTTTTATGACGAGAGAAGACATAAGTCCTCGACCAACTGCTAGCTACAGGCCTTGCTAAGTCATACATAATAGCGACCAAACTATTTTCAGAGAAAACTGCACTACTCCCTAAGCAAGAGCACCACCCCAGCAGTAGCTGAGGGTTTACACCGTATCCCCAAATATATAGTGAATCAACACATGTTTTGTAACAAGAAACAGTTCCTCACCAGGAGGGACCCTTTATTTAATAACAAAAAATCATATTGGGGGGGGGGGGGGGGGGGGGGGGGCAAACAGGGGAGTCACTAGCGTCGCCTGCCGCGTGCAGAACGCCATTTGCCCCCACGGGAAGCCGCGCCAGAGGGACGGTGCTGAGGAGCCGCCTGGTCACGTCGTTCCCTACCGTTCCCTCCGGGCGCAGGGCGACTGGCTGCAGCGGCAGCAGCACTTCCTCCACTCCTGGCCTTCTTCCTAGAAGGCCCAGCAGCGGCGGTGGTGACGGTGGCGACGGCAGCAGACTGCAGCCTCCTCCTCACATCACCGGTGGCATCGGGTCGGGGAAAATGGGGTTGAAGCACGGAGCGCTCCTCCTCCATCTCTCTGCAGGCTGCCGTCATCTGCTGCATAGCCGACCCGAAGAGTCCAGCATCGGAGAGGGGGGCCTCGAGCAGTGGAATCCTCCTCCGGTCCGTAACCCCCGCCTGCTCCAGCCAAAGGTGGCGCTGGATGAGAGTGGCCAGGGCGTGCTCCTTCCCAGCGGCTATCGCCTGCAGCCGAGTCAGATGCAGGATGGCTCCAGCCGCCTGGGCGTTGACGGTCGTCCAGTACCGCCCCGCCCGCCATCAGCCCCGACATGTAGCGCTCCAGCTGCGCAATGTTGGAGGTTGCAGCCAGGCTCTGTGTCGAGGCGATGTACACCTGGTCACTCCATAAAGCCAACTGCCTAGCCGATTTCCCCTGGGGAAATGGCTTTCGTAAAGGCTCCCACACCATCTCGGGGCAAAGGATGGATGCCATCGGGCTATCAAGTTGAGGCACCCCGTCCTTCAGCCCCGTGACCAAACCCACCACCCGCGTGACTGGCACGTAGGAGGGGGTAAGGCCGACGATGCGGGATATTACCTGTCCCTGCGCCACGTAGGCCTCCATTGCTGGGAAGAATCGGCAGACAACGCTCGCCTCCCTCACAGGACGGCGTTGCCTGAGATGACCTAACATGTCATCTGGAACAGGTGCCGGCAGTGGCTGCGGCAACGCTGGCAGTCAGTAAGACTGCCCTCTGGCGGGGGAACCAGGGCCGGAACTCAGCCACCTCACAGGAGATGGGAGCTCAACGGCCCCTCGGCGAAGCACACTCTCCTTCGGGCACCGCTCAAGCGCACCTGTCTGCCACAACCGTGAAGCCAGGAACGCCCCACGACGCATGGAGGACGCCGCGACAGTGAAGCGCTGGTGGAGGGTAGCGTTGTAGTCGTCTAGGACTCCGACGGTGAAGACATTATCTCTTTGTTTTTTCTAAAATTAGCGAGAGAGAAAAAACAAAGATAGAATGTCAACGTAGCTCCTTTCCAACAAACTACTTTTGGCACTAAACTAAAGTGGTGTATACAGACACTTTCGTGGTGAAAGTAGGGAAGGAGCTGATTGTGTGGCCACGACCCCGCTATAGGAGCGGATGTGGGTGTGGCCAGGCGGAGGTAAATAGGTGTGTACATGTGGAGAACGTTTTTTATTGTTAGAATGGATAAAGGGATAGTTCCAATAGAGCAGAGCGTAAAGCTATACGATCTATAAGTGGTGTTTTACTGAATTTCCCCAAGGGGATCAATAAAGGAATATCTTATCTTATCTTATCTTTACATGCTCTACCACTGCACAGAAATTAGGCATTTTCTTATGAAAGTGGTTACCAATGGTCAAGGCCTCTATTGACAAACAAACCAAACTTAATTAACAAAGACATGTGGTCATGCAGGTCAACCGTTGCAGGTCGGACATAATTTGAATTCTAACATACATCTGTGATCAAAAAGAATCTCATCATCTTCACTGTGGCTGGCACAAAAGTATTATGTAATGAAATGTCTTTGAAATCTCATGGACATGTCCATTTTGCCCTATTTTGCTTATGGTGGCAAGTGTCCCAGTTTGCAGACAGCAAAGGATTATAGGATACGATCCAATTTGTACCTCAATTTCTATTTCGGCCAAAACATTGGGCCAAAACCTTTACATCTGTCATTGGGGTGAATGGAGCCTGTGCTGCTCTAGTCTCCCGCTGGGGGACAGTAAACCTGCCAATGCTGCACCTTGCGTAACTCACATGATGCGTTAGAAGGAAGTAGGAAGGACATGATGAGTCTCCCAACTCTGCTGATGTCTTTCATGCAACAAGTGCATTAACTAAGAGGTTGGACTATGGGGGAGAGGGAAGACGAATAGGAGACGTGCTAAGGATGCACGTCAATCACAGCATTAGCAAAACTGACTCATGCTACAGTATATCAGGAATGTCAATTTCAATATTGTAAATAAAATGTTTTCTCAATTTTATGTCAAAACTAGCCAAGTTGTTAGCCTAGCTTACCCTTATTGGGTCTCATTCACCAATTGACTTAGGACAAAAGATCTGACAAATCTTGGTCTTAGCACCACTTAAGACAGTACCTTGTCTTGGATTTGGCCCTAACTAAGAGCAGGATTTAGGAGCGCTGAAGAGCAGTCTTAAGTTGACAGACTGGTGTGCTCCGTGTTCTTAAGGGCTTTATTTGGGAGGAATCATAGTGATTCCTTCATGTCAACTCTACAGGCCTCCTTGGAATTAATTAATCATAATTTAAATAAATGACAATATTTGTACGATAAAGAATTACGTATTTAAAGTCATGCCTCAGCAACGCATTTGATGTCCAAAAATACATAATAGCACTACACAAACACTGCAAATTACTTTGAATAAATAAATAAATAAGATAAATGTTGTTATTATTTATTGTTGTTCTTATTTATATTTTTGGACATTGCTTATTGTATACATTGTAAGAGCCAGTGGATAAACATTCCACTGCTCATTTTACCGGTATGCTGTTGCGTGTGACAAATAAAACCTTGACCTTGCAGGTGGACTTGAACAGCAATCATTGAACCCTGCCATCCAATAAACAGTGAGCAATCACACTATTTAAATGGTAAACTCTGCACCCTAGGCTTACACAATCCGGGTGAAGACGGCATTCTATGGCATTGAAATGACACTGGATAAATAAATAAGAACTAAAGCTAATCGCGTGGATATATCTATAGTGGAATAGACTGTATTAATATTCCATATTTATACCGTCTTGTTTGCTCCTGCCTGGCCACCTTTTCAGCGCACACGCACACACACGCTCATACTGTATAGTCTACCTGCGTAATGAATGAACAGTAGGCTGTGAAGGCTCTGAAAGTGCGCACCTCAGCCTACAACACCGGGCTGGCGACAGGCAACATGGAAGAACACAAGACGGCAAGATACAACGTCAGGAGAGCAGTAATAGAGGCAAAACGGCGTTACAGGGATAAAGTTGAACTTCAGTTTGAACATGCTGACTCTAGAGGTATGTGGCAGGGCCTCAGAACAATGACAGATTACAAAGGCACCTCCCTCAAACTGAACAGTGACATCTCCTTAGCAAATGATCTCAATACCTTCTATGCGAGGTTTGAGGCTGTGAATAACAACACCAGCCTACAAGCCACGGCAATGGGGGGGGGGGTCTGCTGATGGAGACTCAGTGTTCAGGGTAACAGAGCATGAGGTGAGGCGGACCTTTAAAAAAGTGAATATCAGGAAGGCAGCAGGACCGGACGGCATCCCCGGCCGCGTCCTAAAAGTCTGTGTCGACCAACTGGCCCCGGTATTCACTGACATCTTTAACCTGTCCTTAGAACAGGCTGTCATCCCCACCTGTCTGAAGAAGTCCACCATCATCCCTGTACCCAAAAAATCTACGCCCGCTTGCCTCAACGACTACCGCCCTGTAGCCCTCACCTCCATAGCCATGAAGTGCTTTGAGAAGCTAGTGAAGGGCTACATCTGTTCCTCCCTCCCCATCAACCTGGACCCCCTGCAATTTGCATACCGCCCTAACAGATCCACGGAGGATGCCATAGCCCATGTGCTGCACACAGCAGCATCACACCTGGACAAGAGGCAGGGGAACTATGTGAGAATGCTGTTCATTGACTACAGCTCAGCATTTAATACCATAGTCCCCTCCAAACTCATAGCCAAGCTCAGGGACCTGGGCTTGAACTATGACCTCTGCCAGTGGGTCTTGGACTTCCTGACGGGCAGACCCCAGGTGGTAAGAGCAGGCAACTGCACCTCCTCATCCATCACGCTCAACATAGGGGCCCCCCAGGGCTGTGTTCTGAGCCCCCTCCTCTACTCCCTGTACACACATGACTGCGTGGCACAGCGGAACAACAACACAATCATCAAATTTGCTGATGACACAGTAGTGGTGGGCCTGATCTCTGCCAACGACGAGAGGGCCTACCTGGAAGAGGTAGAGAATCTGTCACAGTGGTGTCAGGAGAACTGCCTCTCCCTGAACGTCAGCAAAACAAAAGAGATGATTGTGGACTTCAGGAGGTCGGGGGTCAAGGACTACAGCCCCCTCAGCATCGACGGGGCACCGGTTGAGAGAGTGAACAGTTTCAAGTACCTCGGAGCCCACATATCTGAGGACTTGACATGGACCACACACATTGACAGTGTTGTGAAGAAGGCACGACACCGCCTCTACTTCCTCAGGCGCCTAAGGAAGTTCCAAGTCAGTCAGAAGATCCTTAGGAACTTCTACTCATGTACAATCGAGAGCATCCTGACTGGCAACATCACCTCCTGGTTTGGGAATAG
The DNA here is from genome assembly GCF_963971535.1 of Notolepis coatsorum. NCBI lineage: Eukaryota > Metazoa > Chordata > Actinopteri > Aulopiformes > Paralepididae > Notolepis > Notolepis coatsorum. The sequence goes on along the minus strand of NC_140182.1, from coordinate 100,942,294 downwards.
CACTGCACAAGACCGTAGCAGACTACAAAGAGTGACACGTTCAGCCGAACGCACAATTGGAGGGGGGCTTCCCACCCTCCAGAACATTTACAACAAGCGGTGCAGGAGGAAGGCTAAGAGAATCATCAATGACTCCAGCCACCCGAAAAACTGCCTCTTTGAACTGCTGCGGTCAGGCAAGCGATACCGGAGTCTTAAGGCGAGCACAGAAAGACTCAGAAGGAGCTTCTATCCCCAGGCCATCAGGCTGCTCAACGAACAATAAACACTATGCAGCAACCATCAAATGCACACAGCACACACATCCACACGCACACACTCACTTTAAACGGGCAACTCACTGCAGCACCCACTTTACACACTTTAGAACACCTAAACACACTTTACACTTTATATTTATATTTATTGGTAAAGGATTTGCACTACAACTCGCACACCTTACTGTAAATTGTACCTAAATTGTACCTCATCCCATTTCTGTTCTGCACTATATAGTATTGTATATTAGTACATTGCATAGTATATATTGTATATTGTATGGTAACTCAGTTACTTCTATTCTGCATCGAACATTGTACATATGTCTATACTGAACACTGTGACCTCTATTTTTACTTCTATTTTACATGCTATACTATTTAATTTCATACTATCTTGTCTAACACAGTCTCTGGAGCGAAACAGTAAGAAGCATTTTGTATAAAAGTATTCTGTACTTCTGTATGACAACTATTAAAGAAACTTGAACTTGAAACTAGGCTTATATTATTCTAATGACTTGTTTTATTAGGAGATCACAGATACTGCGCTGCCCTATAGTAGTACAGTACGTACAGTACACAGTACTCTGCGCGGCATGTCGGCAAACATTTGAGGTTTCAGTTACTGTAAGCTTACCACGCGTACACATTTCCTACATTTCTCATGGCATTTTACTACATTTAATCAGGGGTGTAAATTACTTGATTAATTGTACTTCGTTACAATACTTACGTACTGTTTGAGGGGATTTGTACTTTACTCAAGTATTATTAGGTTTGTATACTTTGTACTTTTACTCCATTACATTTCAGAGAAAAAAAACATTTAAAACATTTAAAGGATAACTCCACTATTTTGAGAAATTAGCTTATTTAACATCTTCCCTGGAGTTAGACAAGAAGATGCATACCTTTTTTGTCTCTGTGCGTGCATTTTAGCTTTGGGAATAGATGCTCCGTTAGCATAGCTTAGCTTCATCACTGGAAGTGAGGCAGGACAGTAGCCTTACAGTGCCTTACAGTGTATTGCAAGGTCTGACATTGACCAAACTTGATATGCATGACCTTGGTGGGCTCTAGGTCAACTCCTGAAAAGGGGGTCAATGTCACACCTTGCAATCAAAAGTTAGGGGCGCACTGAAATTATGGCAAGGGTTATTAGCCCCCTAACTTTTGATTGCAAAGTCTGACATTGACCCCCTTTTCAGGAGTTGACCTAGAGCCCACCAAGGTCATGCATATCAAGTTTGGTCAATGTCAGACCTTGCAATACACTGTAAGGCACTGTAAGGCTACTGTCCTGCCTCACTTCCAGTGATGAAGCTAAGCTATGCTAACGGAGCATCTATTCCCAAAGCTAAAATGCACGCACAGAGACAAAAAAGGTATGCATCTTCTTGTCTAACTCCAGGGAAGATGTTAAATAAGCTAATTTCCCAAAATAGTGGAGTTATCCTTTAAACATTTAAAATGCAGACCTACAAAGTACAAATCTCACAGGTCCAACCATTTTAATTAGTATATTTTAATTGTTTATCTGGCCGAACTAACGTTAACATTATTAATCCTGCGACCGCAGTTAAACAGCCAATCAAATCCCCATCAATGGAAAATTAACCCACCCATACCCATGCTGATTGGTCCTTGTGCAACACTAGAAAGCGGGGATCTTTGATTAAACACCTGCTATCAGAAGAATAGACAGTCAAATCTGCATTATGCTGTGGTTAATATTGTGATATTATTCAGGGTACTCCAGTATTCTGTCTTTAATATTGTGATATTATTCAGGGTACTCCAGTATTCTGTCTTTAATATTGTGATATTATTCAGGGTACTCCAGTATTCTGCCTTTAATATTGTGATATTATTCAGGATAATCCAGTATGCTGTGGTTAATATTGTGATATTATTGAGGATACACCATTCTGTTTTTAATATTGTGATATTATTCATGCTGTGATGTGAATGCCGTCCATGTTAGTTTACCTTACATTTACATTACATTTAGTCATTTAGCTGACGCTTTTATCCAAAGCGACTTACAAGTTCTGTACGACAAGCCATCAGGAAGGGCACAACTCTATCAGCTGAGTAACAATGTTCGCCAAAGTGTTGAGTGCTACAGTGTAGGTTAGTTTATTAGGACAAGTGCATGACAGTATGGTTAGTTAGGGTTAGATATTTTTTTTTTTTTTTTTTTTTTAATTCAGATAATGGTTGAAGAAGTGCGTCTTTAGAGTATACGACACACGTTCATAGTAAATCCTGCTGACCAAAGCAGACCTGTGGCCAACCACAGGTCATCAGGTCAATGTATTCCTGGGTGCATGGCCTGGGCTTGGTCACTGGACCCACATTCCAGAGTGGGGGAGATGATGCTATCATGGTTGACCAGAGGAGTTTTTTGCACGTTGACTGGAAGCAACTCACTGACACTCGACAGCGTTATTAGACCCATAGCTATACTATAAAATATAGGTTTAGCTCTACAAACTACAACTACGTTTACATGGGGTTAATGGACGGCAAGGCCAGGTCACTTCCCGGAAGGGGCGTGGCACTCAATGTGTTAATGAGTCAGCCAAAGCGGTGCAGCTACGGGCTGACACCCCCATAGTTGAACACTTTAAATACTTAGGCATAGAGATTTTTCCCACACTAAATCAGACAACTAAATATAACTTCACAGGCACATATAATAAAATACACCAAGATCTAAATAGATGGTCGAGCCTTCCTAATTCATTACACTGCATCCATAGTCAAAATGAACGTACTGGCCAGGATACATAATATTTTTTGTATCTACTTTTTCTCCCCCTTTTCTGTATTTTTCTCCCATCCCAATTTAGTCATTATGCCAATTCCCTTCCTTCCCTTCCTTCCCTTCCTTCCCTTCCTTCCCTTCCTTCCCTTCCCTCCCTTCCTGGTCGTTGCGCGCTGTTACAACCCCTGTGGGTCTAAAGGCCTCTGCATGCTACAGAAACTTCAAAGCAACTGCAACACAACATCGACAAAGCAACAGTGTTTTAGACACTCTGCCTTTATGCTTCTGCAACATCGACGCGCAAAGTTAGTTTAACTAAAGTTAGTTTAGGTTCGTGTTAACGTTAGATAATGTACAAAATAAACGTATTTCCGGTGATTTTAGACGTCGCTCTTTTATTTTGAAATCCCCCGACCGGAAGTGTTATAGTGTCTGTTGCTAGCAGCTTAACTTTCTGTGCTTTTCGAGCTAACGTTACCGTAACGACATTAGTTTCCAATGGAGAGGACCTCGGCTCACATGCAGCTCAAACTACCTATTGGAATAAATTAATTGATTGATGTTTAACTTGTCCCTGTGTGTGTCCAGTCATTTCGACTAGCAAACGTTGTATTTAACGTTAAAGTTACCTCAGGATACTATTGTATTTAGTTGGTTAGCTATGTAGCTAATGTGGATAGCATTTTGTATAGCACCAATGCTAGCTGGCTGGCTACAGCTTTATTTACTAAATTATGGAGGCTTTTTAATCGTCAAGGTAAGAGAGGATTTGTCATGATCAACTGAAGGCGTATGCTATGGAACAATATGTGCTTGGGTTTTCAGAAAAAGGCCAGCTATGTGACGCTAATTATTTAGCATCAACGCTGACTGGCTACAACAATGGCGGATGGTATTCTCTGCGAGACCAATATTATTCTATGACAGCCCCGCCCCCATTCGCTAACCAACCAATCACTGCTACGCAATATCAACGCAACGGTTGTTTAGGTTAGATTTTGGAGACATGTACGCAGATTCCTCGCAACACAGTCTACAAGACCCTAAACAACCACCGCGCTGAAATCGCGCTGATGTTGTGTTGAAGTTGCTTTGAAGTTGCTGTAGCATGTAGAGGCCTTAAGGGTAAAGGGCTGTAACATAAATGTTGGTTGATAGAAATGATGGACCAGGTTTGTAAACACAAGGATATTTATTGGTAAATGCAAACGAAGCACAAGCTCAAGGGTGAGCCAAGGCCAAAACACCAAACAAACACCACTATTCTTCAAATAAACCAACCTAATCTATGGTAAAAGAAATTACATTACCTAAACTACCCTTACCTTACCTACCCTACCCTTAAATATGACTAAACACGTTTCGCAATTATGCCACATCAATGTGGAACGCCCTACCCAAAGCTGTAAAGGAATGTGAATCACTACCCACTTTCAAAAACACTCTCAAAGAACACCCACAGGAGACTGCAATTCGAAACTGGCCCCTACAAATGTCCTAACCCAGTTGTACAGTAAATTACCAAGTATGGCTTTGTCAGTATTCCAATGTACAGGGTAAAGTGTCCCCCACCTCCAATGTACAGTCCCCCACCCCCCACCCACCCAACCCCACCCCACCTACCCAACCTCCTCCAATGTACAGTTTCTACGTCAAATGTATATACACTCTTTTCTGGACACTTTTTGTATCACAAACAGTACTGTATTTGCAAATCTGGTATGTCATAAATGTATAGATGTAGCAGTACTGTCTATCTGTATGTCGTGTGTGTCATATATGTTATGATGAATTGAAAATGGGGGACCCTGATGTAAACAAGACGAAAGTCTTTCTCTGGTCTGCATCACCACTTTCGCGGCCACTGGGGCCGGTCTAATATAATGGTTGAGGGCCAGCTTTTGTAAACAAACGTGTGGCTTTTTGTAGAGCTAAATCTATACTTTATAGTATTGCTATCTGTCCATTCTCATTGTCAATTGAGTGCATAAACCGTCCCTTCAAAATGGCTTAAAGACAATATAAATGCATCAATAGGTTCTCATTTTATAGCGCCGTGAATATAAGCTTTATAGCGGATTTGGGCTAGTATATTTTCTGGAAGGCTAGTTATAGAGCTAATAGCTGCTAACGTTATATCCAATGGCATTTCCGTTTTACAGATGCTACAGAAATAACTCAAACTGCATATGATCCGGACGACCCAAAGCATGTATGCATGAAAGCTGTGCTTCCTGAAAAAGAGGAAAAAACACATTAATGATACATACAAGAATGGAAAACACATAACAAAACAATCTATAGCTAACAATGCTCTCTCTGTGGCCATACACACACAAAGGCAGTTGCACAAAGGCCAATAAACAAATGCAATATTATCAATGTTCAATGTCACAAAATCACACCAGGCCTAGCCTCATGCCAGAGAGAGAGAGTGACTGAAGTGAGAAGCCATGTTTTAACAGGGTGTGGTGATCCATGATTGGGTGGTGGATGATGGCTTCTGATTGGGTCTTGGAGTCTTGAAACCCATCCACCAATCGGTGCTGTGCTGCTATGTAGTCCACCAATGGAAGGGCAGGCATAGCAGGGACCAATGGTGGAGGACGGGTTCTGGCTGGACGGAGGAAACAAAATGGAGAACAAGACACACACTGGGGAAGCACATACATTGGGATGTAACACGCGCATTTGCCCCCCACTTGCCGGTCTAGGGAGGGTTGATAGATACTATCACATGTCCCCTCCGATACATGTGGAGTCAGCCAGCCGCTTCTTTTCACCTGACTGCGAGGACTCTCATTGGGGGAGCGTAACGTGTGGGAGGCTCACACTACTTCCCTCAGTTCCCTCCCTCGCTGTGCAGGCGCCCCGACCGACCTGTAGGAGTCGCTGTTTACAACGACCAGGATACACACCCCACCGGCTTCCCACCCTCTAACACTGCCAATTGTGTTAGTATGGACGACCGACCAAGCCGGAGGTACCGCTGACAGCTGGATTCGATACCAGTGTCTCTGCGGTGGTAGGCAGGCGCTTAGTCCGCTGCTCTACCCAGCCGCCCACCAGGATACATTTTGTTAGCTCAATGCTCCCCTTACCTCCTCCAATAGACGACTGGCACAAGGTACAAACTATGATATCTACATTTATTTGGAATAACAAATAAAAAGAAATGAAAATATTTGACAAAGAAAAAACAGTGGGGGCGCCAGGGTGGCGCACCACGTACAGCGCTGCGGTGCAACACGGCCGTCCCGGGTTTGACTCCCGGACCTGGCGACCTTTGCCGAATGTCTTCCCCCGTCTATCCTCCCATACTTCCTCTCTCTCTCTGCCGGACTAAAAACAATAAAAATCTACCAAAAACATAATAAAAATAAAAAGATAAAATTAAAATAAAAAAAACAGTGGAGCATAAAGAAGTTATTCAAATCACATGCATGTCAATATCTGCTCAACAACTTGAAGTGCAGAAATACTGTGTTTGTTTGTGTGTGTGTGTGTGCGTGCGTGCGTGCGTGCGTGCGTGCGTGCGTGCGTGCGTGCGTGCGTGCGTGCGTGTGTGTGTGTGTGTGTGTGTGTGTGTGCATTGTTGTCTATGTCACATCAGAAGACCTTCTCAGATCATCTTTAACTTAATTGATCACATGGAATTCTGAACCTGACTGCTACTGAATAACTCCACAGACTGCCTGCTAATTAGACACAACATGTTCACAAGCTGGAGCTGACGAGCAAAGAAAGAAGAGGGGAAGCATATGGTCCCTGTGTCTTTCTTTCTCTTCATGGTGGCCAGACAGTAGGCCTGAGAGGTACAGTGTACAGAATATGAAGTATGGATTTTTACTATGCGGTTATCAACTGTTGGGCTACATATTGCAAACAATATACATGTATGCTGTATATATATATTTTTTTTTTATTTAATTTAATTTAGTTAAAGAAAATAGAAAATGTTGAATGAAACAGCACCATGAAAATTGTAGTATCACAAAATAATATGTCATAAAATATAAAACATGTCATATCACATTGTAAATTGTAATGGAAAATTAAACACCATCAGATACTGTTATACCGGAGCGGCTGGGTAGCGCAGTGGAGAATCCACTCGCCTACCACCGCAGAGACTCTGGGATTGAATCCAGCTGTCAGCGGTACCTCCGGCTTGGTCAGTCGTCCCTACTAACACAATTGGCAGTGTTAGCGGGTGGGAAGCCGGTGGGGTGTATGTCCTGGTCGTAAACTGCGGTTCCTACTGGTCGGTCGGGGCGCCTGTTCAGCAGGGAGGGGATCTACCCAAAGCTGTGGAGGAATGTGAATCACTACCCACTTTCAAAAACACTCTCAAAGAACACCTACGGGAGACTGCAATTCGAAACTGGCCCCTGTAAATGTCCTAACCCAACCCAATGTACAGTAAATGACCAAGTATGGTTTTGTCAATATTCCAATGTACAGTTTTGCTTGTACAGTTGTACAGTGTCCCACCCCACCCACCCAACCACCTCCAATGTACAGTCCCCCCCCCCCCCCCCCCCCACCTACCCTCCAATGTACAGTTTCTACGTCAAATGTATATACTCTCTTTTCTGGACTCTTTTGGTATCACAAACAGTACTGTATTTGCAAATCTGATATGTCATAAATGTATAGATGTAGCAGTACTGTCTATCTGTATGTCATGTATGTCATATATGTTATGATGAATTGAAAATGGGGGACCCTGATGTAAACAAGACGAAAGTCTTTCTCTGGTCTTCATCCCCTTAACAATTGTGTTCTGAAGGGCCAGATTAACTCTGAGAATCTACGTTTATTATTTTGTATAACTTGTATATTATTTATATATATAAGCTATAACCTTTAAGCCTCCGTTTGAATCATAGTATTATTCGCTCGCCTCATTGGACACCGCCCTTGACATTGGCGGCGCCAGCAGTCGCGCCCCCCAGACAAGTTCAAAGACGTGTCCGGACAAGTTCAGACATGCCCTTAGCCAGCGCATTGATTCCGGACAAGTAATTCGGTTGCGCTCTAGAAATCACTCTGAGTATATATATTGTAGAAGGCGCAGCAGCCGTAGTGTGAACCTAATCTAATGTGCAGCTGTGTGTGAACTTAACGTAACGAGTATCAGAACACGAGGTGAAGTGTGAAGTAACCTAACAGCAGAACGAGTGAACATGTGAGCAGTGGAAGCCTACCGCGGTGTATCGTTACGGATAGCTAGTAGCTACTTAGATACGACCCTAATATTGTAGAACCATTGTTGGTGTATTATAGTGACTTGTGTAAGCGAAGTAACGTGGAGAAGAGCATAGTTAAGACCATCGGCGCTTGGATCTAACTACACCTGAAGACCTTCATCGGGCTAGCTTCTAGGACCAACGAAGCTAACTAGCTATCATCACTGCCGTCAGGCTTTGGATTACGAGCTATTACCCTGCCATCGGGCACTTGGATTACAAGGACTGGATCCGTACGAGAACCCCTTTTCTTCAGTGACCGCAGGAGTATCCGACTATTCTTCAATTCCTCTGGAGCTTACCACTCCGTGGGGGAAATCATTGTCTCCAGCTATACCCCTCGCTTGCCCTGTATCGCCTTCTCACTCCATGCAGAGCTCCGGTCGAGTATTCTTAACCTAGGAATTATTCATTCCCCCTGACTTTGATACTCTGACATTCTACTATCATTCACTATTAAAAGAGCAACGTACTAATTCAGTTGTATATTGATATTGCTATTAAAATACTGTAAACGTGATCTCTTTGTCCCCGTGCCGTCTATTGAGTGTCTGCCATATTTAACTAACTGTACTGTCTGGCAAGTAATAATATTTAGTAGTGGTTTAATCTAAACAATCTTTAATACAGTCCGGGTTTTGTAACCCCTCAGTTACAAATTGTATGTATTGAGCTGTACTGTACTGTACCCATTCTGCAATCTGTTAATAAAGTTTTCAATCAATCAATCAATCAATCTGGGGGAAATAGCGTGACCCTCCGCACACGTTACATTCCCCCAGTGAGACTCCTCGCTGTCAGGTGAAAAGAAGCGTCTGGCTGACTCCACATGTATCGGAGGAGGCATGTGGTAGTTCTACACCCTCCCGAGGCCGACAGTGGAGCTATGCGTGCAACGACCAGGAAGGGAATTGGCATAACGACTAAATTGGGATAGGAGAAAAATACAGAAAAAATGAAAAAAAGAAAAAAAGAATAATACTGTTATACCGTCAAAACTAAGAAAATTTATGTTTTGGCCACATCACCACCCAGCCCTATACCAGACAGTGCCTGCTCTACACTGTGTCCCCAAGTACCTGCCAATGCAACTAGGACGTCAAGTCAGTACACAGCCAGACCAGCAGCAAGCAGCATACGACTCCCAGCATGCAGCAGTCTCCCACAGTGACACAGAAATGAGTCTCATAAACCGGGTCTCCTAAGCAGTGGTGCAGTCGTAATATGGGAACTGGTTACACGCCACGTGCACGCGCGCTCCCGCGCACGCACATACATGTTCCCTCAGTTGCGCACAGAACAGATGATTATTATGCATAACAATGGAGATCAAGCAGCCCCCCACCTTCTCGTAGGTTCCTATTATTATGCAAAGTCTAGGTGACAAGTGCCGGCCGCCGGCCGGGTAGCTTTCTACAACGGCCGGGTACTTATCATGGCGCGCACTTCTGCCCTGAGTGACTACTAATAACACGCCGTGTAACCGCGTGTGAGCACGACTGCACCCCTGCTCCTAAGGCAGAGCACATCACAGGAGCTGGAGCTGTTCATGGTTTGTTTCATGCTGTGACTAGGGTGACCAGATCCCAATAAACCAAATGTGGGACAAATGGTATGTTTGTGAGGGACAATGTGGGACACCCCCCCCCCCCCCCCCCCCCAGTGCAGCCCTCTACCCTTTTTTTTGGTGGACTGTCCCTGTCGCCTCCTTCAAGGCTCATCCACCACTGTCCTCATTAAAATGACCACAAGCCTAATATGTTTTGCCCTTATTCATATTTTCTTTTTTTCCCCTTTTGTCTCTAATGGGTGTACTCAAAATAAATAAAATTACCACCCAGACTTACTATCACTTATGATTATAGGTCTGGACCTGCAGTCTTATCACACACGCACGCACACACACACACACACACACACACGCACGCACGCACGCACGCACGCACGCACACACACACACACACACACACACACACACACACACACACACACACACACACACACACACACACACACACACACACACACACGCACGCACACACACACACACACACACACACACACAGATTCTGGACTAACCCCTCTGACACACAAAGTAAAGTGTCTGTGTGTGTGTCACACTGCCACTTTACTTTACTGCCATTAATTAGTTTGTTTATTTAGTGTACATCATATTAGTTTACTGCCATATCCATCATCTCACTGCCACTTTACTGCCATTATTGTATTATTGTATTTTACTGCCATTATTTATTATTCATACTTACTATGTACCACTGCTGCTAAAAGTGTTGCACTAAGTTCTCGTTTACCTCTATTTACATTCACTCATACATTCACTTTTTTTAGCTACTGTCTACATTGTATATAGTCCTGTATACTGTCCATATGTTACTTTATAGTGTACTATATGTTACTTTATGTTTATATTAGATCTTGTTCTTTATATACACCGTGGGAAGGAGGGAATGCAATTTAATTTATCTGTATGTCTTGCACATTACGAGAGGTGACAATAAAGCTGACTTTGACTTTTGACTAACAAAAGTAACTCACCAAAACAACTCACACGTCCAGGGATTCACACTGGCACTGCAGTGATGAGAGCAGGAACAGTAATGGCACAATAATAAAGTACAGAATACAATTATCTTCCACCTGCACTGATTTGTGGGGGGGGTTACCGGTTACATGAACGACTACTCGCATCTTATTTATTGTTATCATTAGTTTTCAATCTAAACCCTTTGGGATTGCTTTCCCCTTTTCAAACTTGGACCAAGCGCTATTCTCTTGTGCTGAGCAGCGGAGATACTGTAACAGCAGCGTGTGGAACTGATCTGATCCGTAGCGCGCGTGTATCCCTTGCCTGGGTTCGTTGCGCCAGGCTCGAACGGATCCTCCGCGCGCAACAGCGTTAGGACTTGTTGTCATGTCGCCTGGATGTCCAGGATGCGGTGTCACTCGCGGTCAGATACTAGTAACGTTACCGCGACGCATAGAGGTTCTTCACATTGGCTGGGGGGGGGGGGGGGGGGGGGGGGGGTGACAACTAATCATGCGGGACATGGTCTCAATTTGCATGATGCGTGAAAAGATACAGAAATGCTGTGCAATCACGCGCAATGCGTGAGGTCTGGTCACCCTAGCTGTGACAATGGAGAATACAGTACAGTCTTGAATTAGTGCTCATTTGGTAGACCAAAGTTGTGTCTTCCCAAAAACATAATTTCTGCTATAGGGATTGTTAACAGAACTCAATTTAGGGCGACAATAATGTGGTCAAGAGGCATGGTTTCTATCTTGTGCCTGAACTGGCGTGGCTTCTTTTATTCACATGTCAGCAGCAGTAGTAGTACAACTCTTCTCTCTCTAAGGCCATGTTTAGACGGAGAGAGTCTGAACAGAAACCGCAAAAGTCGACTTGCGGTCTCACTTTTAATGTTGCGTTTAGACTAGTGTTTTGGGATGGAATTCTGCGTGCAGACGAGGCTGTAAAGACTCGAGACGACGGAGCCCCGCTGTCACACGATTGGCGCATATGTCACATGACGTGCTGTGAAGACCCACCCTACTCTGCCTCTGATTCGCAGACTGTGGGTGGGGGAATGTGATTGGACCAAAGCAGAGTCACTCACAGACAGTGGCTCCAGTCACTAATAGTTGCGATAGCCGCGAGACAGATTCTTGTGTATTTAAAAGTACTGCCAATGTAGTGTCGTGAATTTATCAAAATGAAACATGAAAATAGCAACTAAACTGTACAAAATAATATTAGACGGAAATGCTGATTTGACAGAAGGGCCACTTCCTCTGTGGCCCCCGGCTTAAAGAGGTTGAGACACAGTGACTCCCCAGACCAGGTGGCGACCATTAAGGTCATAAACTGACCCCTCAAGACTATATTGAGATGGGCAGGAAGGAGTGATATGTACTTTAGCTAAAGAAGAACAAAAGCTTACTTTAAAGGACCCATTTCCACCACGGGCGAACCTATTTGGTAAGAGACTAAAGAGGAAGGAGATAATTATCTTTGAAGAACAAGAACCAACTGAAAATACAGTTGAGGTTAAAGCAGTGGCGGCTCTGCCACTAGGGGCGCAAGGGCGCCGACCCACCTGCTGTTAAATCACAGAAGAAGAAAATAAAACTTTTTAGTTTTTTGTTTTATAGCCCTATAAATAATATAAACATGTTTAAAATGAATAATATTTACTCATTTTAAGTATGTTTGTATTTCCAATGCACAATATAACATTATTATCTCAAATAAAAAAACACTCGTTTTCCTGAGCAGGAAGTGACATCACGTTTTTTTTATTTTTTTTATTTTTTCGTATTTCTCGGCCCGGGCTAGACGCGATAGCGCTCTGAGTGCGCGTCACAGTTTGATCGCTGTATCCGTCACAGCCAATCAGTGCATACCGCGTTGTGCGTTGAAATATGACTATTATGTTGGAATCCGGGCGCGATTTGAAGCGGTCTAGCCAGTAGCGTCAAGAATTTCTGTAGCCGCATTTCGCGGAGACGCTCTCTGATTGGCCGACGCCAGTATTTTTTTCCGTAGCAGAATTTCACAGAGACGATCTCTGATTGGCCGAATCCAATTTCTAATGTTCCAATTCTAGCTTATTCCGGCTAGGTTGGTTCCTAGGTTGGTCCTAGGTTGTTTGTCTTAGAGCGTGCCGTGACTGCAAGTTCTTTAGACTGTTAAGCTTAGGCACTCTTTCAAAGTTGGTTAAGGTTAGAGTTTGTCTTAGAGCATGGCGATAGAACGCCAGGTAGTTTGCAGTCTGTTTGAGCGGAAATGGACAAAGGAATGAAGTACTTGTGACTGTTGTGTGGTGCTGCTAACAAGCTAACACTTGGCTAACAAGCTATATGGCGGATGCAGTCTGGACACAGTGGACAGTGGTCTGGAATACATCAACAGTGATACACTACTTTATCAAGGCAAGCCCTCCTGCCCTGGACGTGTCAACTAAACAGTGAGTCTCTCTCTCTCTCTCTCTCGCGTTTGGATTGAAAATACGTGGATTATGGCTTGTTCAATATCGTCTATGTTTGAATGAATGAATGAATGAGAACTTTATTAACAGATTGCAGAATGGGTACAATACAGTACGGCTCAATACACACAATTGTTAAGGGGATGCAGACCAGAGAAAGACGTTTGTCTTGTTTACATCAGGGTCCCAGATTTTCTATTCATATCGATAGTTTAATAGCTAGCCTTGGCTCGTTTAACAATATGCAAAATATGTGTACAGCCCTGTACTCATACTGAAGTTATTCTTGGTATATAATAGGTCTGATTGTGTAACGAATCGATTCCACGTCACGCTGTGTGTGAGAGAGAGAAGGAGAGAGGGAGAGATCTGCCTGTGTTTGGAGACGGGCGAGTTTTGTTTCTAACTTTTCTATTTATATATTGTGTTTCAAATTGTGAATTAGAGTCTAGACTATACTTTATTTGACTGGTTGTGTGTTGTTGTAGTAACAGCTGAGCGACTTGTTCATAAGAGCCGATTCATTGCCGTGAGCGTGAGTCGAATCGCTCACGTCTTGCCATGAGTCTGTTGCGTGGTACTGTACATGTTTGCAAAATGTTTGGTATAGCGCCCCTAGTGGCGAAGCACCCACCGGCCGCCACTGGGTTAAAGGTCTTATTGACACTAGCTGAGCAATTTCAGGTTACGACACGGCAGCTGGTCAGCTCCCCTTACACATCCGATTTGATTGACTTAAGACATACCACACAGGCTCAAGGATATTGGAATTTAAGCAGAATGCCACCAGGTACACATTAACTCCAATAGATAGACTAGACGGTTTTAGACCTTGAGGAAATAGATAAAAACTGATGGCTTTGTCAGAGAGATTAGTTAGATGTCCTTAGAAAACAGTGCAATCAATAATGTACTAAAAGGGAGCTGTCATACCAAATCACCTTAGATAAATAGGTTTAGCAAGCCAGAAAAGTTGACAACAAGTGAACCAAATAAGAAAACATAGGTAGTACATTAAGGATTAAAGAAAAGGTTATTACTAAGAGAATAGACAACCATCAGTAGGATGGAAACAGTTAATAAGACAATTACATGAGTTACAATGTGGGCATAACTTAAAACTATTAGGATAACGGTAGTCACAATAAAGAATAAAATCTCTTAATGCTAAAAGATAAAACTATACAGTATTGGTCATTGGTTAATCAAGAAGCCAGTATATTATTTCTGTTGAAAAGGACGTATGCAATTATCTGTTCACGGAGGGAAGAGCTGAAAGGAGCCCCAAATAAGGTAACAGCCAGTCGGATTCTACTGTGTAACGTTGTGTCAACAGAACAGGAGGACGTGTCACTCACAGAAAGTTCCTACTAGAAGGAATTTGGCCAATGGGGAAGCCCGATTGCGGGGTGACGTCACCTGACAGGCAGGGGAAAGGTCTTTTCTATCTCATTAAAAGGGCAGGCGAGGAGACAGAGGAGAGACCTGGAGCGACACACACACCGGCTGAAAGAAGGAACCTGGAGACTGGAGCGCTGGAGACGGAGAAAACGGAGAGAGACTCACCACCCGGAGACTCGAGAGCCGAGCCGGAGACGCAGAGCCACTGACACCAGATGACAGAGGAGAGGCTCATAGCAGAGATCCGCCGAGACGAAACCAAGCGCTCCCAACCCGCCGAGGATCCGAAAACCAAGGTTGCCTTGGCGACCACCAACCACAAAGAGAAGCCGCGTGTTGTCATGGACAACCCGAGAGACAACAACACCACCACCGGAGAAGAACGCTCTGATCGGCCCCAGCTAATCAGATCATGGACAAAACTGCCACACCAAAGAGATAATTAGCTAGAAGAAGAAGATCCTGTATTTGTTTGACGCATAGCTGTGTTTTATTAACAATGGAAATAAACACACCAGATTGTTTTATTCAGACCACCTCGTCAGCGTTTTCCTTAATAGAACCGAACACCTGAAATACAAAACAATGCAGAGAGAAGGGTAAAAGACTATACGATCATAGAACTTATATAAATGAAGTGAAAGATACTTCAGTAGCCTTCAGGTGATCGCCATGGATAGAATCAGACATGCTTTGTTTACGCTTCTAGGCTACTGGCGCATGCCTGTGATGTAAGCAGTACGCGCGACGAGAGCCTTGAGAACCCTTTCGTCATAGTTTTATGCGGTTTGACAGTTTAGATGATAGCGCAAAGGTTTATCATTTCTAGGAATTCCACCCAGGAAGGTGGTCTCACTTTTTTGCGGTTTCTCCCCGTAAAAATGCTGTTGCCGTATAAACAAAAGGCACATCCGAAAAAAAAATGTGCGGATTCACCTGCTAGCGTTTCCGTCTAAACAGGGCCTGAGAGACATTGGGGGAGAGAACGAAAGGGGTGGGCACCTTTCCTTTTATAGTTGCCATAAGGTAGAATACCTGGGTGGCTCCGCCTAGAGCGCCCTCCAGTGGGGACAGATATATATGCAACTAGGCAATCACTGGTGGAGACAATTGTCTACGCAGGTAAACAGTTACTAGTGTAAACAGTCATATGTACAGTTAGACAGTTACTAACAATCCTTTTTTTGTCAGGTCTACGCTTCTCCCCCTCAATGTGCACACTACTTGCAGTTTCAGTAAATCCTCGTAATTACAATGACCCATAATCTCATGCCATGTCTGAATATCGTGACTGGCCGTCCCGCTACACACATCATCATTATCGTTACACTGGTCGTAGTCATTACACTCCGTTTTCAGATAAAATACTCTCTGGTACATCTTTATGTCAAACCGGGTACCGTCAGGTTCTACAAGGACATTTTTACCTTTATCGAAGAATACCTTGGCGCCGCTTGCAGTAGCAGCTATTACAGAGAATAGTCCTTGTGGGAACGATGGTACGTATAGAGCGTCCTTTAGCGTCACCGTACGCCAGCGCCCCGTGCTGTCCGTGAGGCATACCTGTGCGTCTCCCCTCTGGATTGTGCCAATCCGTAGATGCACCAGCTCTATGCAGTGCCTCTCCAAGTGGAAAGTGTCGTCAAAGTTCTTGAACCGACTCCTGTCGTTGATGACATGGGACGACGCGCCCGTGTCCACAATCAGTCTCCTTCTCTGGGCCCGCTGCATCTGGGCCGGTCCGGCGATGCCCGCTGTCCGCGCTCCAAAAGCGCAGTCTTCTTGTCCCGTTATCCTCCGGGCGTCGTCTCGACTCGCATCACGTCGATCGTCGCCGCCATCGATTCTCCGGGCGTCATCTCGATTCATCTCACGTCGATAGTCGCCGCCGTCGTGTCCGCTGTCGTCATCCTGTCCACAGCCGTGATCTTGTCCGTAGTCGCCATTCCGTCCGTGGCTTTCATCTCGTCTGTAGTCGCCATTTAGTCAGTGGCTTTCGTCTTGCCTGTAGTCGCCATTTTGTCCGTGGCCTCTGTCTCGTTCATGGCCGTCGTCTCGTCTGTAGCCGCCATCTTGTCCATGCGCGTATCGCACGCTCTGGTTGTGTTTCTTCATGCACGCTCTGTCTGTGTGCCCCGTGGATTTGCAGAAGCTACACCAGACAGCCTTTGTGCATTTGCTTCTCCGATGGCCTTTATCTCCGCATCGCCAACACGCCAGGTCCGTCGTGGTCCTGGTTCTCTCTCTTGGCGTCTCTCGAGCCTTTAGCACCCTCTCCCCTTCCTCCAAGGCGGCTGGGTGGGTGTCTTCTGAGGCCTCGAAGTTCCTTAACTTAGCCTTGAACTGTCCCAACGTAATGTCCGTTGAACCGTGTGTTATCAGGAGTGTGAACGGTTTGTACAGCTCCGGTAGTCCTCTCATTATCATTGCCATCATTAGCCCATCGCTCGGTGCTTCTCCGGCACTCCTCAATGGCGTCGTGATTTGCTCCGCTCTGTTGACGTATTCGGTCACAGTTTCGGTGATCCCCTTCCTCAGGCCTGTTAGTGCTGTGTAGAGGGCCACGACTCTGGGTCTTCCTCGCCCGATGAAATGCTCTCTCAGTACCGCCAGGCTTTCTCGGCCTCTGTCTTTAGTGTTGCGGAATATCAGCCCCTGGCTGGTGTCGTCAAGCATCGGCGCTAACTCACAGTACGCGCTAGCATTCCGCTGGTCGTCCAGGGCTTGCTCTTCCGCTGTCAGTTCTCCAGTTGGGGCCCCCAGGAGCGTCTCCTTCAGCCCCGCCCTGTGCATGCAGCACAGCATGCGCTCTTCCCAGACTTTGTAGTTCTCTGCTTTTCGATTGAATGTCTGCCACTTGTCTCTTCTCTTGTTTTCCATCCTCTTCGTTAATGGTATGCTTAGCTTTTACTCTGGTTGGCCTAGCGACTAGCCATGCGGTGCTCCCGGCGCTATCCTAGCCTATAACTTCAGCTAAGCTTGCTACAGTACCTCCACTATTTTGCCCCGGCGTTATCTGGGCCCATAACCTGTTAACAGAACTCAATTTAGGGCGACAATAATGTGGTCAAGAGGCATGGTTTCTATCGTGTGCCTGAACTGGCGTGGCTTCTTTTATTCACATGTCAGCAGCAGTAGTAGTACAACTCTTCTCTCTCTGAGAGACATTGGGGGAGAGAACGAAAGGGGTGGGCACCTTTCCTTTTTTTTTTTTTAAATATAATTTTTTTGGCGTTTTATCGCTTTATTTCTAGTAGGGAGAGACAGAGGAGGAATGGGAGACAGAGTGGGGGGAAGACATTCGTCAAATAACGACGGGTTCGGGAGTCGAACCCGGGTCGGCCGTGTCGCGGCTGAGCACGCTATGTGGTTCGCCACTGGGGCGCCCCTGCACCTTTCCTTTTATAGTTGCCATAAGGTAGAATACCTGGGTGGCTCCGCCTAGAACGCCCTCCAGTGGGGACAGATATATATGCAACTAGGCAATCACTGGTGGAGACAATTGTCTACACAGGTAAACAGTTACTAGTGTAAACAGTCATATGTACAGTTAGACAGTTACTAACAATCCTATACAGTCTCTGATCTCAACAGGGATGATTGAAATAGACTGCTACGATGAAGGATTCTGGTGGTTTTGCACTGGTGTTGGGTGCATTTTCTGACATGGAAGCAGTTCTAACCAAATTATTGTCTGTGATTAATTTCACCCAATAATGCAAAAAGGCTTGTAGGCCATAAGGTGAAGCCTGTTATCGTTTCATCCCGTTCCCACCTTGGGGGACTACGCAATTTTCACTCTGGGTGAAAGATATATTGGTGTAGATTTAGGAATAAAATGTTATCCATTTAGAATCTACCCGGTTTTGCGCAATTCTAATTTTAACGTTGGGACTAGATCTTTCCTCACGAACGGATACTTGGTCATCGCGTAGTTAAATTTGATGTAATTGGTGCGAGTTATGTCACATATCTTGCGCTCGACCAATAGCAGCCTCTTTTTTGGCAAGTTACACACCACAACAAATTTTTTTAAACAGTCTAACATCACGTTGGCATGCCATCTAACGTTCGCAAAAAATATTCTAAACAATGTTATATGCATATACGCTACTTGTTATATAGGCGTTTTATCAACACAAAGCGATTGGATACAGTACTGTATATTTGTATGTCTTGTATGTCATAAATGTCTTGATGAAACAGTACTGTATATCTGTATGTCATGTATGTCATAAATGTCTTGATGAATTGAAAATGGGGGACCCTGATGTAAACAAGATGAAAGTCTTTTTCTGGTCTGCATCCCCTTAACACATTCCCTGCCATTGGTTATATAAATCAATATAGCCAGTCTGCCAGCACTATAACCCTATGGAGATGTTCATCTTCTTTGCAGGGCTATAACTTTTTAAATTGTATTGCTAAATTGACATTACTATGGCCCATTCAACATCGATTATCTATCGTTCAGGATGTAGGAACGTTATACTTTTTCATTCATACAAAAATACCTTCTAGAATATAAGTATGTTTTTATCGTTTTCTGCAGTAATTCCTAGAACGTGAGATATAGGCCTAAACGCATATATAGATTATCGATTGCCGTTTATTCCCTAGACACCTATATTAAAAAATTCAACTGTATATGATCGTATACGTTATGCGTCATCATGCGCGGAGGAAAGGGGGGGGGGGGTCGTTTATAATCCTGTGATCGTCAGTAAATGCTTTATGTAGTATGGGTGATATATTGATCAGATGGTTTGCAGTGAAATTAATAAACAATTGGGCTGAAAATAACATCAGTGTCCTCTTACCGTGCGTCCAAGAGACTGGCGGTGAAATATCCCAAGTATAGGACGTCGATCGCCTAGGTCCATTTCCGGTTTGTATGTCGCAATAAACGCCGAAATCATATAGATTATTAAGTTTATAAAGCGATCGATATATACATTGTGTCTGTCGGGAGCCTGCAACAATGTCTGGCGGCCGGATGAATTTAATCGACGCACATCCCCACTTCCTGTTGTTCGAGTGTAACTCGCCCGACCATCCACCAGGCGGCGGTATTGAGCCGTTGTTGTATTGAGCCATAGGGTCCAGCTGCAGCGTCGGAGGTGTATATATGAATTATGAATGCCATGGCGAAAACATTTGATATTGATCTCAATAACGCTGTACAGCGAGATCTGGCGGTCAAAGCATGGCGGGCAATAACGCTTTACAGCGTGGATGGCGGTGGATGTGTTAAGAATTGTCTGTATTGAGCCATACTGTATTGTACCCATTCTGCAATCTGTTAATAAAGTTTTCAATCAATCAATACAAGTGAGAAACGGGCCACAACGTGTTCTGCAGCTCAATATGTGGATGTAGGGTCTGAGCTTACATTGTACCTCACTGTTTACTCATTTGACTCTGTATTGTATATTGTATATAAGATAAGATAATCCTTTATTGATCCCCTTGGGGAAATTCAGGCATCATAGCAGCATGGGGGAGGGGGAGGGGAGGTGCAGGTGAAAAAAAAAAAAAAAAAGCAGTGTAAACAATATAACAAATCAATATAATTAACTAACTAATTAACTGAAATATACAGTATTCACATAATGTGCAGTATGCATAAGGTAGTATTATTGTCCTTTTAGGTTCCTAGTAGTTGTAGTTGGATGTCTGGCAGCAGTCCCTGCCCACTGTTGTGCAGCCTGATGGCCGCTAGTCTGAAGGACTGGCCGAGGCGGTTAGTTGAGTGTCGGGGGGGTATGAGTCTGTGACTGAACGTGCTTCTCATCTTGACTAGCTTGTCGTAGAGGGGGTGGGAGGGATTCTCTAGGATAGCAGCCAGCTTCCTTCTCATCCCCCTTTCTGCCACCACATCTAGTCTGACCAGCTCGACTCCCACCACGGAGCTAGCCTTCCTCACCAGCTTGTTCAGTTTGTTGGTGACCCTCGAGTTGATGTAGCCCCCCCAGCATGCCACAGCATAGAAGACGCTGGCCACTACAGACTGGTAGAATGACTGTAGCAGTCTATTGCAAACATTGAAGGACCTGAGTCTCCTCAGGAAGAACAGCCTGCTCTGTCCCTTCCTGTAGAGGGCCTCTGTGTTGTCCGACCAGTCCAGTTTATTGTTCAGGTGTACCCCAAGGAACTTATATGACTCCACCACCTCCACCTCATCCCCTCGGATGGTGATGGGAATCGGGGGGCCCTCTTCTTGCCCCTCCGGAAGTCCACCACCAGTTCCTTGGTTTTACTGGTGTTGAGTTGGAGGTGGTTGCTGTTGCTCCACCCCAAAAAGCTCTCCAAAAACCTTCTTACTGTCTTTTACCATTATTTACCTTACTACTATACTTGGTACTAGTATACTACTACCCATCATGCTAATATGTCTATGCTATGCACTCAAGAGTGTAACACCAAAGTTCGACACTATTTGGGGAACAATGCCACTGACCCTTAGCTGCCAGAAATGTACCCCTCCTGCTGACTTGTTGTTCACAATTTGTAAGTAGCTTTGGATAAAAGCATCAGCTAAATGATTCAATGTAAAGTGTAAAATCTAATTTACACTAGATGGGGTTTCATGAAATGAAATTCGCAGACAAAGACGCGTAGTGTTAGTGCATAAGCATAGATTCGATACAGCCTTGTGATGTGCAGTCAAAAATGTTTTCTCTTTTTGTTAGAGTTGTTCTGATACCGATACCAGTATCGGAAATGCCTCTGATACAGCCTAAAATGCTGGTATCGGTATTGGCGAGTACGCTGAAAGTCTAGCTTCCAATCCCATATGACGTAATTTATCAACAACACGTGCGGTATCCTCCTGCTGAGAGTGAGCATTATAAAACAAATGTGTTTTTAATCGACCGTGAATGAAAGTGTCAATGCTGTTTGTCATTTTAACAGCAAATGCCATCGTCCCGACAGAGCGGTGTTGACGGGGAGCTCTGATGTGTTTGTTGCTGGTGTTATTAGCATTAGCTGAAGAGCTAACCGAAAAGCTAGTTTTAGCTTTAATGTTACCTTGGCTAAAGTTTGGTCTATTCATAATCCAGCAATAATGGCTGCAGGCCTGCAAGCAAAGTACAGCAAGTTGGCAAAGGAGTATTCCAAGGTAAATCACTTTTTCACCAGTAACGTTCGAAAGCGCGTTCCCGTTCAGGTCATTTGCATACAAAACAACGCCTCCAGGGCTCCTTATAAGGCAACTAGTGACGCAGCTGTGTGCAAATGGTATGGCGGAAGTGCTTTGCGAGTCTTGCGAGCCGCGTGATTACGAAACCTAGCGTCAGTCAGTGCCAATCAGAGAGCGTCTCCGAGAAATGCGGCTAGGTTTCGTAATCACGCTTGCGCGCCATCAAAACTAGATTAGATTAATGTATTGGCATCATATACAGCTCGCGGTACACATGCCGCAGCGCGCACGCACACACACACACACACACGCGCGCCCGCAGTACTGTATATGAATGAATGAAATATAATATATATAGCCTACGGCGGGCGTAATGAATGAACGCAGTATGGCTTATTATTCCATAATTAAGCCTATAGGCTACTGTTCATTCGTAGGCGCACACAAGACTTGTTATGGAATATTAATGCAGTCTATTTCCACCGATTAGCTTTAGTTCTTATTTATTTATCCACTGTCATTTCAGTGTTGGTGTATAGGCTATATAGTGTATTTCAATATAAGTTTAATTGATTAATGATATATTCGAAGGAATGCAGGTTTATAGCTATATCAACCCCCTCCAATGTACAGTAAATGACCAAGTATGGTTTTGTCAATATTCCAATGTACAGTTTTGCTTGTACAGTGTAAGTCTATCCCCCACCCACCCCTCCTACCCAACCTCCTCCAACAGTTTCTACGTCAAATGTACTCTCTTTTCTGGACTCTTTTTGTATCACAAACAGTACTGTATTTGCAAATCTGGTATGTCATAATAGATGTAGCAGTACTGTCTATCTGTGTCGTGTGTGTCATATATGTTATGATGAATTGAAAATGGGGGACCCTGATGTAAACAAGACGAAATTCTTTCTCTGGTCTGCATCCCCTTATGTAATTGAGCTGTACTGTACTGTACCCATTCTGCAATCTGTTAATAAAGTTTTCAATAAATCAATCAATCAATCAAACAAAGGTCTGTCCCATTGTATATCAATGGGATACATTGCATGTTGACCTGCATTCTTTCAAATGTATATAATTAATCATTAAAACAGATGTGTTTTAAATACATCTATTCTACTCTATCTATTCTATTCTATCTACATAAATACATTACACATCTTACAGATGTGTAAGAAATACAAATTCCACAGAAGGCATTAAATTATTATTATTTTCAATCATTTCACAATAATTGCATAATTGTGTTTGAATATCTGAGTAATTAAAGTAATTATACATTTGTCCAAAATAGCTGGTTCAGATATGGTTAAGCAGCTGCCCTGTGATCAGATGAATCTATATTATTTATTTTTCCGACATCAAATGCGTAATTTCTTATCGTACAAATATTGTCATATTTATTTTAATTATGATTAAGTAATTAATTCCAAGGAGGCCTGTAGCGTTGACGTGAAGGAATCACTATGAGAACACAGTCTGTCAAGTTATAATGAAATTTTAAATGAGTCAATCAATCATGAGATTTGATCGTGGCTGAGAGCAGATTTAAGAGTGCTCCTGCTTTATATTATTCAAATGGACTCAAACATGTTCCGTTGTGATGTCACAGTATGATCTCATAATAGAACATTCTAGAACATTTGTGATGTCACAGTATGATGTCATAATAGAACATTCTAGAACATTTGTGATGGCACAGTATGATGTGATACTATAACATTCTAGAACATTTGTGATGTCACAGTATGTCATAATAGACCATTCTAGAACATTTGTGATGTCACAGTATCATGTCATACTATAACATTCTAGAACATTTGTGATGTCACAGTATGATGTCATAATAGAACATTCTAGAACATTTGTGATGTCACAGTATCCACAATAGAACATTCTAGAACATTTGTCATGTCACAGTATGATGTCATACTATACCATTCTAGAACATTTGTGATGTCACAGTATGATGTCATAATAGAACATTTGTGATGTCACAGTATGATGTCATAATAGAACATTCTAGAACATTTCTGATGTCACAGTATCATCCATAATAGAACATTCTAGAACATTTGTGATGTCACAGTATGATGTCATAATCAAACATTCTAGAACATTTGTGATGTCACAGTATGATGTCATAGTATGATGTCATAATCAAACATTCTAGAACATTTGTGATGTCACAGTATGATGTCATGTCAAATTTTAAATGAGTCAATCAATCATGAGATTTGATCGTGGCTGAGAGCAGATTTAAGAGTGCTCCTGCTTTATATTATTCAAATGGACTCAAACATGTTCCGTTGTGATGTCACAGTATGATCTCATAATAGAACATTCTAGAACATTTGTGATGTCACAGTATGATGTCATAATAGAACATTCTAGAACATTTGTGATGGCACAGTATGATGTGATACTATAACATTCTAGAACATTTGTGATGTCACAGTATGTCATAATAGACCATTCTAGAACATTTGTGATGTCACAGTATCATGTCATACTATAACATTCTAGAACATTTGTGATGTCACAGTATGATGTCATAATAGAACATTCTAGAACATTTGTGATGTCACAGTATCCACAATAGAACATTCTAGAACATTTGTCATGTCACAGTATGATGTCATACTATACCATTCTAGAACATTTGTGATGTCACAGTATGATGTCATAATAGAACATTTGTGATGTCACAGTATCATCCATAATAGAACATTCTAGAACATTTGTGATGTCACAGTATCATCCATAATAGAACATTCTAGAACATTTGTGATGTCACAGTATGATGTCATAATCAAACATTCTAGAACATTTGTGATGTCACAGTATGATGTCATAGTATGATGTCATAATCAAACATTCTAGAACATTTGTGATGTCACAGTATGATGTCATAATCAAACATTCTAGAACATTTGTGATGTCACAGTATGATGTCATAATAGAACATTCTAGAACATTTGTATTCTATATATATACATAGCTGTCAACCCTACCGGTTTTTCCGGTATTCTCCTGTTTTTTTAACCATCTTCATGCGCTGTTCACGGCTCACGGAATGGTACGTATTTTGTACTTATTATTTTTTACAAAATGGCTGCAATTCTCCTCCGTGACGACAGGTGGCAGCAGTGTAGATTAGACCGTTATCACAGGAAGTCAGACCGTTGCGACCCCGAAGAAGAATAACAGCTACGCGACCGGATAAAGCTCAGAGCTCAGGGGAGAGAGTAGACTGATGCACCGAGGGTGTCAAATCAACTTAGCCAGTGTCTCTTGATTGCCCACTCTGTGGCTTTTGTCTCTGGAACAAAAGGTTTGCAAATCTTCTGTGGATAAAATAATACAATGTTACTGTATGTGATGCAGGAATGTGTAAATGTGGTTGGTGAACAGCCGTTTGCTCTGCGCCTCCACTGTCCCCTCCTGCCATTCCTCCACGGAGAGCATGCCTTCACTGACGCCCAATTTCCTGAATGCGATTTATACATATAAATTGATCCGTTTTAAAAGTTGTCGTGAATTGTCATGGTATGACAAATACAGTTACTGGTAACTCACAGGCATTGCAGAGATATTGAGGAAAAACACAAAATCGCATTGGCTTTTTTTCTATCTCATTTTTCTCTGTAGAATGAATGAATGAATGAATGAAAACTTTATTTAACAGATTGCAGAATGGGTACAATACAGTACGGCTCAATACAGACATACAGACATACAACACAGACATAATAGACACACACACTGTTCCAATGATATTCCCACTGCTAAATTAATGACCATAGGTATTTTTTATAGCTTTTTCAGGAACATGGCATGTCTTTTTTTATCATGCATATCCTGTTACCTATATGTTTTGCATTTTGCACAATCAATGCGGGCGTGACCACCTGCATTTCACTGTATGTGACAAATAAACCTCTTGATTCTTCTTGAGTTGTTGTATTAATATGTAGCCTACAGTGATGAAGGTATAAAGACACTGGTAATACATTGATTGATTGCTAACTTTAACAGATGGGTACAATACAGTATTGTGCAATACACAATTGTTAAGGGGATGCAGACCAGAGAAGGACTTCTTCCCCCATTTTCAATTCATCATAACATTTATGTATGAATTGTAAGATTTCAATAAATATGAACATGTTAATGCTACTACTACATAAACTGAATTTATACTGAATTTGTCTTACACTTAATGCAGGGATGTTCACAGCATTTCACTTTCAACCAGGTATCTGATTAATTTAATGTGGCAACTAGTTCACCCAGTCCTTGTTGGACTGATAAGTGGTTGCCTAGTGGAGATTTAGGATTCACTGACTGTAGACTGTAAGAAAAAAAGCTGCAAGAAAACTAACTGTCTGGCATCTATGGTTTCCAAATACTGTCAAATTACAGTAAAATCAAATGCATTTACAGATTACAACCTTTATTTAATGGTTAATATTTTGATAAAAGGTAATTTACTGTATTTTTATAGCATTTACACTTTATACTTTAAACATTGATCTTAAGGCGATCACTGACTTTATTGCTTTTATCGTTATATATGCCTATGTTTGTGTACAGCACTTTGAGCTACATGACATGTATGAAATGTGCTTTATAAATACTTACTTACAACAAAATAATACAGGTTTTGACCAGCAGATGGCAGCGACGAGGCAGCTCTATTGGGAGGGGGCAGGGCCGGGTGGGAGGGGGCGGGCTGAGGGGGCGGGGCCAGGAGAAGGGGCAGGGCTAAAACGTGCACGTTTTAGCAAATCGTAATGTTGACAGCTATGTATATATATTCAACAATTCTCTCAGAAGATCTCATTGTGCATCTTGAAACATTACTGAACAGTACTGAACAGATAGACTAAACAACATAGATTGAAGCCTGCATTTCTCAACCAAGGTGCCTTGCCTACCGTTTTGCTGTGGAAAGAGACAATACAGAGACAATACAGACCCTCTCCCGTTGGCCGGCGGTGCACAGGCATCACCCACACTTTCACAATTTCCCCTGCGGAATTGTCTAGTTCCACTATCTTCTTTATTCCACCGATTTTGCAAACACAACTCCTGCCAGAGCGTTCGCGCCCCATACACGTGAAAGGTATCAAAACGACCGGCTTGCCTATGGCAACATCGCTATTCGAACTCGGAAAGTTTCACTGCACCGTTTGGGTACGAATCGACTTTAAACGGGAAGATTTCGGTCACATTGGAAATGCATTGCAACTTAGAGTGCGGGAGCTGGAATCATCTTTTTTCCACTACCTTGGGTAAATTGCGAGAGTGATCTCAATTTTGGACGTAGAAAAAAAAAAAACACATCAAAACGATGACACGGCTGTCAGCTCGCTCACAAAATAAAAATAAATGGAATTGGACATTTCTATCTCAACTGATGACCATTTGTTTGAAGGTTCTCCTCCCCATAGACCGCCATGCAATCCCACTCTAGGAATCGGATGATTTTTGAGCTTTTTTCCCCTTCTGTTCCGATTGCCGAAGGAGTGCCACAATATCGCACGAATGCCACAATATCGCACACAAGTGCTCATGTGCGAGTCACAACGCTTCATCTCTTATAGTTTTCTTTTAATCAACGTGACAATGCAGTCATGCATCTGCCTCCATAGACATGCATTGGATGGAAAATGCAAGTCATTGTGATTGCATCACCTGTGTGGCTCATGGCTCATGATTGGTTCAGCCTAACAGCTGTGAGGCTCATGGCTGACCTGCCAATGACCTCATCCACTTAACCCTTCATTGCCCCTCTGTGTTGCAGTACTGAATTGCTGGACAGCGCCCTCTGTCTTGCGGGTTGTGTCATTGTACTCAGTAGGGATATCCTCTTTCATTGGTCGATGTTGACCACCTTTCATTGGTCGATGTTGACCACTCCCCCGATCCTTAGACCACGCCCCTTAGGCCACACCCCCTCAGTGTATCTCTTGAACCGTTTGTCCTAGAGACTTGCGGGTTGTTCCATTGTACTCGGTAGGGATATCCTCTTTCATTGGTCGATGTTGACCACTCCCCCGATCCTTAGACCACGCCCCCTTAGGCCACACCCCCTCAGTGTATCTCTTGAACCGTTTGTCGTAGAGACTTGCGGATTGTGCCATTGTACTCGGTAGGGATATCCTCTTTCATTGGTCGATGTTGACCACTCCCCCGACCATTAGACCACGCCCCCTAGGCCACACCCCCTTAGTCCCGAACAATTTCAAAAACTCGGAAAAGTCAGAAAAATTTCAAAAACTCGGAAAAGTCCGAAAAATTTCAAAAACTCGGAAAAGTCCGAAAAATCCGAAAAATCCGAAAAGTCCAAAAACTCGGAAAAATTTTAAGACTCGGAAAAATCCGTAAACTCGGAAAAATCCGAAAACTCGGAAAAATCCGAAAACTCCGAAAACTCGAAAAGATTCGAAAACTCGGAAAAGTCCAATCTTCAAATGGTCTATGTTGACCACTCCCCCGATCCTTAGGCCGCGCCCCCTTTTTGTACCCTTTGAACCGTTTGTCATAGAGACTCGCGAGAGACCCTCTCCCGTTGGCCGGCGGTGCACAGGCGTCACCCACACTTTCACAATTTCCCCCGCGCGGAATTGTCTAGTTTTTATTATTATTATTATTATTATTATTATTATTATTATTATTATTATTATTATTATTATTATTATTATTATTATTATTATTATTATTATTATTATTACTACTGCTTGACCTTACTCCTAAAACCCACCTCACCCCTGCCCATGTTGACAATCTAGGATGGCTTAGAGTAGACGACAGAGTACAGCAACTTGCAATGGGCCTGGTCTACAAGATACACTACACCACTAAGGTACACGTATTCGAAATACTCCCCAAAGGTCAGTGAATACCACAACCACACCACCAGAGGGAGTTCCACAAATCATGTTATATATCGCATAGCTCTGCTCAGCATCTATTGCAATACTCTTCATATCCAGTATTGAACTGAAATGTACCTTTACATACCATCATCTGTCTGGCCACACCCCCATCCGCTACCTACATAAGCAGGGGTGTGGCCATACCATCAGCTCCTTCTTCAATTTTCACCACGTTAAGTGCCTGTTTACACCACTTTGAGTTTGCTGGATTGTTTTGAAGAAAGTTGGAGCTGCGTTAACATTATCTCTTGTTTTTTTCTCTCTCTCACAATTTTAAGTAGAAAAAAGCTAAGTTATAATGTTTTCTTCGGGGGGTAGCACTAGCAACGTCACCCTTCACCAGCGGTTCTCCATTGCCGCCTCCGCCTTGCGTCTTGGGGCGGGATTGACTCCGTGGTCGTGGCAGTCAGTCGCGCCCGATCGGCGTCCGGTGGATAGCTTGCCTCTCCGAGGAGCTGGTGTACCAAGGGCATCTCCTGTGAGATGGCCTGGTTCCTGCTCTGGTTCCTCCGCCGCCGGGGGGCCGTCGGCCGATGGGCCGACGGCTCCTCTGGGACGCAAGCTCTTCGCCTCTGCTCGCTCCCGTCGTAGGAGGGTGGCTTGCAGGGGCGAACCGCCTGGTTTTGGTGAGCTGCTGGAGCCAGATGAGGGTGTTTCTGCTTCTCCGTGGCCGATGGAAACGGAGGATTTCATGGTGGGAGCAGAGGCGCTCTTATTTGACGCCCCGGTGGGGACGCATCACTCTCCCCCTCAGGGTGTGGCAGGGGGTGGTATGTCTCCTTGGGGTCCCTCGTATTCTGGTGTTGGGTTAGAACCTCCGACTCAGCGACGAGATGCCCTGCTATCAGCCACATCGGATGTTGGCACTACAGTGAGTGGTAGCCTCTCGTATGTGAGGGACGCGAGCTTAGTGGAGGAAGGTGCGCATGGGGAATTACGTGCCTTGTTCCCTGAGCTCATGGCGGCAGCAGCCGTCGCTAATGGCGTGCCACTGCCACAGCCACTGCCTGCCCCTGTCCCCGATGACTTGATAGGTCATCTATGGCAACGTCGTCCTGTGAGGGAGACGGGCGTTATCTGCCCATTCTTCCCCTCAATGGAGGCCTACGTGCGTCAGGGACAGGTGGTCTCCCACATCACTGGTCTTACCCCCGCCTACGTGCAAGTCACGCGGGTGGCGGGTTTGGTCGAGGGAATGAAGGAAGGGGTGCCTCGGCTTGATAGACCGATGGCGTCTCTCCTTTGTCCTGAGGTGGTGTGGGAGCCGTTGCGGAAGCCGGTTCCCCACGGGAAATCGGCTAGGCAGTTGGCCAACTAGAGTGACCAGTCGTTTATCGCCGGGACTCAAACCCTAGCTGCGACATCCAACATCGCGCAGCTAGCGCGTTTTATGTCCGGGATGATGACGAGCGGTACGGTGCTGGACGACCAACAACAAGTCCTGCACGCCCAGGCGGCTGGAGCCATCCTGCATCTGATTCAGCTGCAGGCAATAGCCGCCGGGAAGATACGCGCCCTGGCCACTCAGTCCCAGCGCCACCTTTGGCTGGAGCAGGCGCGAGTACAGGACAGGAAGAACTTCCCCTGCTCACGGCCCCCCTCTCCGATGCTGGGCTCTTCGGGTCGGCGATGCAGCTCATGACGGCAGCCTGCAGGGATATGGAGGAAAAGCGTGCAGTGCTCCAGCCCCATTTCCCCCCACCCGATGTCGCCGGTGGAGTTCGACGGAGGCCACGTCGTCGGGGACCCGCGACCGTTGCCACTGCCACTACCACCGCCACTGCTGGTCCTTCGGCCAAGAAGGCCAGGAGGAGAGAGGGTGCCTCGACTACCGCAGCCAGCCAGCTCACGCCCGGTGACGGTAGGGATCGTCGAGGCCAGGCACCCCAGTACCGTCCCTCCAGGGCTAAAGCTCCCCGTGGTGGCATGCAGCAAGCTGCTCGTGGCAGGTGCCGCTGATGTGATTTTCCCTCCCCTGTTTACCCCTGTTCCCTTCCCCGGCCCGACTATGATTTTGTTGACAATAAAAAGTCCCTCCTAGGAGGGACTGTATTTTTTGTTACAAACTGTGTGTTTATTCACTACATATGGTGGGGATACGATGTGTAGAACCTTTGCCTAGTTGTGGGGTTGATAGGAGAGCTAGACTTTTAGTCTTTAGCTGGTCGCTACATATATGTGTGCTTAGCAAGGCCTGTAGCTAACACTCTGTCTAAAGGCTTTTTCTTTCCTCGTCCTGAAGAATTATGTTTCTTCCTATAAGGGTAGAGGTTTAGTTGTGTGTTCTGTTACGTTGAAACAGTGGCATTGAGCCACAACACTGTAGTGTTGGCCTACAGAAGTACTTGTGTGTGTAGTTTGTGCCACGGTCTTATAGACCTCTCTCTCTCTCTCTCGATCTTCTGTGTTTCTTGAAACATAAAACACGGGTGTCGTGTTCACACATAAACCTTGGCCTTGTTATAAACCCTGTTCGCAGACGTGTTGTCGTCTGTGGCTAGCGTGCGTTGGGTTAGCTTATCCTGTTAGGATATACGCTGTTTCATTAGCATGCTGGCTACATAGGGTATCATCATGGCTGTTTATTATTATCGTATACGGGGTTTGGGTTTGTGAGGGGGTAACCGGATAAACCCCTCCTTCCCTCTTTTCTGATTGGTCGGGGGGTTTGGCCCTCTTTCATTCGGTCCTGCCGCGCTGATTGGTCAGTACGGCACGGAGGGGGGGGGGGGCGTAGGGAATTTCCTGACTCCTCACCTATCATGGTCGGTTGAGTCATGGGATTCCCCCCGCCATAGAATACGTCACTGGGCACGTTTCTATTGGTCGCTGACTTCCGTGAGTTCTTTACAGGCCCCATGTGTGGTTCTCTGTTATTGTCAAGTTGGTGTTGCGGGGCGTAGGAACTTAAGAGTTCTGCTACGCTCGATATATATGTAGCTTGAGCCTTTTGGTCACATGGCTCAATGTTACATTAACTTTTCAAGTTGTTGCTCACGTGGGAAGTCTCTCTGGGGGTTCCCGTCCCCTCCTTATGGAGTAGGTTGACGGGGTATTGTTTAGGGATTCCTGACTCCTCGCCTTAAAGGTCTGTTGAGTCATGGGTTTCCCCCCGTCATAGGGTACGTCGCTCCCCGTCCCCTCTTATGAAGTATGGTTGACGGGGTGTTGTTTTTCCCTCAGCCGCGTCGCATGGGACCCATGTCCGTATTTTTTTCTCTTTTCTGTAGAAAAGAAAAAATGAAAAAACTGCTTCTTGTCGTTCTCCCAGGCGGCTTGGAGGAACGGTATCTGGTGTCTTGTTAGACTATCCATTGATGTGTTTTGGGTCTCGACGTGTACATAGTGCTGGCCCTGGGTGCTTCTGATAGGAATCACGCATGGGCTTGCATGCTTTGGTTGCTCATCATTAAAACGGCGTTTTTATCGGGGCAACTGGGATGGAGTTTGTCTATTCCGAGCGCCAGTGTTGTCTCAACGAATTCTCGTTCATATCTGGGGGATGTTAACGGAATAGATCAAAGCATAGGTAGAGGGGTCTCACGCCCTTGGGGTGGGCCACCAAGTGCGGTACGAAAGGGACCGTCTGGGTGGCGCCCTCTATGATGTTTTGGATCGACACACGTACCTACCCCCCTCCTAGGGTTGGGGATGGCAGCGTGATTAGGGCACGGGACTGATTCTGGTCGCACCGGTCCAGGTCAGTTAACCCGTTGTCCGCCGGGGACGCAGATCTGCTGTTCTGGTACCCTGAGGGACTTGTGCTTTTTTCGGGGGGGGGGGAAATGCCGGGTCGGCCCGGGTGTTGCAGGGTTTGACGTTATGGAGATGTTCGTGGTTGTGTTACTACGTATTACCCCTCACTGTTGCTTGGTCCATGTTGTGTTGTACCTTGCGCTGCGCTAAGGGGGCCTGGTCCTCCATTCTTTTCGCCCCTCTCTTCTCCTGCTTAAGCATGGCTGGGAGGGGGCTGTTGAGGTGATTCTTATAGAACTCCTCTGGCATCCCTGTGTACGTCCCGGTCCGCCGGGCCCGGTCCGAAATTGTTTCGTCGACCCGTAGGCCTGGGATAACCCCTTTTTGAAAACTGAAACACTTGTACTGCGGTATAGCCAGTGTATACCCGCAGTTGTGTTTTGGAGTTTTTTTCTTGAGGGGTTATAGGAACAACCACCTCATGTTTGAACCAAGGGGGTGGTTGGTTCCCTGGTGTGTTGGTAGCGGAGTCAACTCTCGGGGTAGGCCGCTTGAGTGTGCCCCTGCACGTTTCATGACGTCTGCCAATCGTGTCAGCCTTCTCTGCCTCGGCCCCTCTAGAGAGTCGTGGGGTTTTTGTGGAGGCTGTGACATGGTGCACAACAATGCCAGCATACGCCCCTTCCGCCGGGGTGCTGTTTCAGCAGACCCCTTTGGCACCTGTCTAGTCCGCAGTGCTCCAGGCTCAGGTCAAGTGCCTGTTGCCTGGATTGAGGGATCGACCTCTTTTGGGGGTCGTCTCCCCGGTGCGCTGCCTGCTCCTGCTGTGGGTGTAGCCTCTTGAGTACTTCGAGCTTACAGCCATGCCAACCTGAACACGCCCGATCTCGTTCGATTTCGGAAGCTGTATAGGTTCAGGCCTGGGTTGTATTTGGATGGGTGACTGCCTGAGTATACCAGGATCAGTGAGCTAGGCGGCGTGCTATAGGGGGGAAGGGCCTGCTCTTGGATGGGCCCTGTCCGAATACGCTGGCGATGTGGGGGGCGGTGTCACTAGTGACCGCCTGGTGAGGTTTCGATGCTGTGGCGTCGTTGGCCTCTCCAGGCCCCCTTTTCCGGGGGGGTCCAGTCCCTTCTGGGTCTGGGTCCTCCTTCGCGCTCCGCTGCTACGGCCTTGCCACGGGGTTGGGCTTTGCTCTTGACCCTGTGATATTAGGGGTGGTAACGGGGGTTTGTTCCTTTCCGTTCGTTCCCTAGTGGCATGCGGGTTGTGCGTTTGTGTAGTCGTGGGTACGCCCCACGGTCTGCTCACCCTGTACGTTGAGTTGCTGAAGTCTCCTCTTCGCGCAGTCGGATCCGACTCCCTCCCATCCTCCGCTAGGGAGGTTCGGGGGGCTCGGGTCCTCCCCGGTTCTGATGGTTGTGGGGGGCCTCAGCGGGTACATTTGTCGAGCTCAGCTCTGCTCAGCTCCTGTGTTGCAATTGACGCTGAGCAGAGCTATGCGATATATAACGTACGGTTATGTATATAACCATAGTTATATGAGCATAGTGACGCTCAGCGTCGGACTCACTGAGGACCCCTTGATCTTGCCTTGTGGTGAAAGATTGGGAAGGAGCTGATGATATGGCCACACCCCTGCTTATGTAGGTAGCGGATGGGGGTGTGGCCAGACAGATGATGGTATGTAAAGGTACATGTGAGAATTTATTTCAGTTCAATACTGGATATGAAGAGTATTGCAATAGACGCTGAGCGTCACTATGCTCATATAACTATGGTTATATACATAACCGTACGTTCAACCCAGATTCGGCTCAAACAAGGGACTAAACACGTCTCGCAATTACGTCCTACCCACAGCCATAAAATAATGTGAATCCCTACCCACCTTCAAAGCCGCTATAAAAGAGCACCTACGGGAGGCTGCAATTCGAAACTGGCCCCGGTAAATGTCCAAACCCCCCCCCCCCCCCCCAATGTACAGTTTCCTCCCCCTCAAATGTATATATTCACTTTTAGAAACGCTGTATATCTGTATGTCGTGTATGTCATAAATGTTATCATGAATTGAAAATGGGGGACCCTGATGTAAACAAGACGAAAGTCTTTCTCTGGTCTGCATGTCCTTAACACATCCACTGCCGGAAACGCTTTAAAGCGTTATTGCCCACCATGCTTTGACCACCAGACCTCGCTGTACAGCGTTATTGAGATCAATATTAAATTTTTTCGCCATGGCATTCATAATTCATATATACACCCGCGACGCTCCAGCTGGACCCTAAAGGTGAAGGCAACGACGGCTCAATACCGCCGCCTGGTGGATGGTCGGGCGAGTTACACTCGAACAACAGGAAGTGGGGACTGTTCTGAAGGGCCAGATTAACATTGAGAATCTACGTTTTATTGTTTTATATAACTTGTATATTATTTATATATATAAGCTATATCCCTTTAAGCCTCCGTTTGAATCATAGCATTATTCGCTTTCCTCATTGGATAATGCCCTTGACGTCGGCGGCGCCTAGAATCGCGCCCCTGAGACAAGTTCAAAGACGAGTCTGGACATGTTGGGACATGCCTGGGGCCAGCGCATTGATCTCAGACAAGAGCTTCGGCTGCGCACTAGAAAGCCCTCTAAGTATATATATTGTGGAAGGCGCGAACAGTAGCAGTTCGTCTAGCAAGCAAACAGTGTTGGTTTGTTCGTCAGTACAACGGTGAAGTTCAACCTAATGCAGTAACGTGAAGTTCGTCCGGAGTAATGCAACAGCAGTAGCTGAACCTAGCGTATAGCAGAGTCAAGTTCGACCTAACTTGATGTGAAGTAAAGAGTCGTCATTTAGTGTGAATCGTATTACAGCAGTTCGTTCGGTGTGTAGCATTAACAAGCAGTTCGTTCGTTTAGTAACTAGCGTGAACCTTAGCAAGTGTGTGTGGACTTAAAGTAATTAGTGCCAGCACACGAGGAGGGCCTAGTAGCAGAACTATTGGACGTGTGCGCATTGGGACCTACCGCGGCGATATTGTAGAACCATTATTGGTTGGATTATAGTGATTGTGGAAACGTAGTACCGTGGAGAAGAGCATCGTTAATACCCTCGTCGTTTGGATTTAACTACCCTGAATATTCTACATCGGGCTAGCTTCGGGGACGAAGCTGGCTGGCTATCATCATTGCTATCGGGCATTGGATTACAGCTATTACCTTGCTGCAGAGCACTTGGATTATAAAGACCGGATCCGTATGAGAACCCCTTTTTCTT
Source organism: Notolepis coatsorum (assembly GCF_963971535.1). NCBI lineage: Eukaryota > Metazoa > Chordata > Actinopteri > Aulopiformes > Paralepididae > Notolepis > Notolepis coatsorum. The sequence goes on along the minus strand of NC_140182.1, from coordinate 100,906,542 downwards.
CAAGTGAACAGCCTGAGTATCCGTACATTCTTCCTTCCTCTGGAGCTTACAACTCTGGGAGGATATCACCAGTCTCCAGCTGTACCCTCGTTTTGCCCCCCTATATTGCCATCCCACGCCAGGCGGCGTCTGGTCTAGTATACCTAGCCTAGGAATTATTCATTCCCACTGACTTTGCTACTCTCTGACTTTCTAATATCATTCGCCATAAAAGAGCGACCCAGTAATTGACAGTTGTATCTTCTGCATAATAATAAATACTGTAAATGATATCTCCTTGTCACCGTGCCGTCTATTCTGAGTGTCTGCCATATTTAACTGTACTGTCAAGTAATAATAATAATAATATGTAGTAGTGGTTTAATCTATCACAATCTTTAATACAGTCAGGGTTTTGTAACCCCTCAGTTACAATTGGTCCTTCGAGCCGGAGGGTATCAGTAATCTTAATCATATTAATAGTAATATGGCCAGCGGTGGACACTCTCCAAACGGCTCTCCCAAACTAGCGCGCCCTAGGTGCCAACGTCAGCCCCCTCCACAATTGGAGGACTACGCTGTCGTTTTACCTCCTAGCTTATCTAAAAAGACGTTAAGCACGGATAAAACTAATAGTTTAAGCATGCCCAATCCTATCGACTTGTTGGCCCCACTAGTAGAGACCCCAGCGGGTTCAAACGAAACTGACTTAGCTCACGGGGGGGGGACAAGCGGGACATGACGTGACTATGCCCAAAGACCACAGCGCCACCGAGATGGACCTCGGAGCGCCAGAGGATAAAGACAGCGCCACCGAGATGGACCTCGGAGCGCAAGAGGATAAAGAGCGCGCACCCAAGATAGACCTCGGCGTGCACCAAAGAGAAGAGTACCGCGTCTCAGAGATGGACCTCGGAGCGTGGGAGAAGATAAGAAGCAGCGCCCTCGAGATGGACCTCGGAGCGCGTAAAGAGAACAGTTGTCCTTATCAGCCAAGTCCTGTCAACTCCAGATCACCCTCATCAGCGTCATCCCCAAGCGAGGCCGACCAGAGACTAGCGCAAGCCCTGATCGCCACGCTGACAGCTTCAACCGAAAGAGACCGCCTCCAGGGTGAGCGTGAACGTCTCCAGGCGCAACAAGAGAGTGAGCGTAACCGCCTACAGAGTGAACGCGAACGCCTCTGACTGGAAGAGAGTCGCCTCCAGGCTGACGCCGCGATGACCATCAGACTGGAAGAGAGGCGCCTCCAGGTTGAAGAAAACATCCAGCGAGACCGCGCCAATGCACAGCGCGAGGCGGAAAGAGACCGTCTGTAGGCGCAGATGATAGAGCAAGTGCTCCAGAGGGCGACCCCCCACTCCTCCACCAGGAGCTCCCGGAGATCATCACGATACGGGTCGAGGGCACCTTCCCCTCCCCGACCAATCTATACGGGACCCAGCCAACGGGAAGATCCCGCCTACGTCGCCGAGAAACTAACTAAGAGACTTCAAGGCCTAGTGGAGGACGAGGGAGGACATCAAGCCCACCAGCACGAACCTATTTCGGACCAGGAGGCACAGTACAGCCCCGACCTCAGCCCCGAGACTCTGCGTTACGAACCCCCGACCCAACCCAGGGGTGAGTTTAATCAACAGTCAGCACCGAGGAGCAGTACCTGGGGGCCCGGCCTCTGGTTCCCACCCAGCACTAACCCACGACCCCACGTTACGGGGAGACTCGCCAAGGAGGCCTCTCCCCCTACGCGCATCGGTGTCACAGCCATCCATGGCATCTTACATTGGGACACCCACATTCCCAGACTTTACGCGTGAGGACAGAGCACAGTATACTGAACTACGCATGTGTTTAGAGACTATTATGTCCGAAGTACAGGACGAGTCCTACAAATATGCCATCCTCCTCAAGCACCTTAATGTACCCAGAGCGCACAACATAGCGCTGGCATATTCTAACTCAAGAACCCCCTACTCTGATGCCCTGGTGGCCCTCGACACGCGCTATGGACGTACATGGGACTATGTAATTCAAGAGATATGGGAGATTGAACGCCTCCCCCCAGCTAAAGACAATAGAGCCCTAGATGACCTATCTATAAAAGTACAATCCCTGGTAGGGATGCTCTGGTCACAGAAGGAGAAGGGGAGATATGAACTATACGCCAACTCCAACGTGGAGCGGATACTGGAGAAGCTCCCCCCAGCCCGTCAAGAGCGCTTTCGGCAGCAGAGAGACCACCGTGACCCCCACGGCCCAGAACAATCCCTCCTAGACCTTGCTGACTTCCTAGCCAGGGAGGTCAGCAGTCTACGAATAGACACATTCGCTTGGGGTGGCTCTAACCCTAAAGATGGACCGAGAAGGTTCAACGACAACCGCCGGTCCGTGACCGTGATGCACCAGGCCGAGTCAGTGCCGCGGCACAAGATCCATAACACCCCCCCCCCCGCGAAGGGAAAATGGAAGATCGCCTGCCAGTATTGTGACCACGAACACTGGCTATCTCAATGCGACACCTTTAAGAAGTTGACCACTGAAGAAGTGAGTCAGTGGATCAAAGCGAACCGCCGCTGCTTCCGCTGTGCGCGCAGCCACATGGCAGCTGAGTGCCGCCTGAAGGAAAGATGCAGCAAGTGTGACGGCGCCCACCTGGAGGTCCTACACGAGAGCAACAAGCGGAGACCCGCACCACAAAGCAGCTCGAGAGCAGACGTCCTATACATAGACCCTGCGAAGAGCGGGAGCTCCCGAGTGCTCCTCAAGGTGGTCCGAGTGCTCCTGAGCTACGAGGACAAGGTCCTTGACACCTACGCCGTCCTCGACGACGGGTCAGAAAAGACTCTCCTCCTCGCTTCCGCCGCAGCCCAGTTGGGCCTGCGGGGTACCGAGGAAACAATGACAATCCGTACCATTCGGCGAGACCTAAAAACAATAAAGGGTGAAAACGTCTCATTCACAATAGCAGCGGTCGAGCAGCCCGAGAAGCGGTACAGCATCACCAAGGCATTTACAAGCCACGACATAGGTCTGTCACGCTATGACTACCCCATCCCACAGCTGATGGAGAAGTACGCGCACCTACGGCGACTGCCTATACCGCTCATCGACGGCGCCACACCGACCCTGCTCATAGGCTCCGACCACGCAGACCTCATCGTCCCAACGGACGCGGTCCACATCGGACCCAGAGGCTGCCCAGCCGCGGTCAAGACCCGCCTGGGCTGGACGCTCCAAGGCCCTCTCTCCGGGCCTTCCAACCGACCAACGTCCACACGCTGCCTCTACACGAAGGTGAGCGACCAAGACACTACCCTCTTGCAGCACGTCGAGAGACTATGGACATTAGACTCGCTGCCATTCAAGAACGAACGTAAACTAGTTCGCTCCAAGGAAGACAAGTACGCCATAGCTCTCCTCGAGCAGAAGACCAAGAGGGTCGAGGTCGACGGAGTGATGAGATACGCGACTCCACTCTTGAGGCGGGAGGGGATGCCCACCCTGCACGCATCAAAAGAAGTGACACAACGCTATCTACAGAACACCGAGCGGCATCTCGCTAAAGACCCCCCTCAAGCAACGATATACCGCGCCGAGATCGACAAGCTGATCACGGCTGGACATATAAAGAAAATCGACGACCACGAGGCCGACCAGACGACTGAATCCTGGTACGTGCCCCATCACAAGGTCCACCACAAAGGCAAGAACCGCATTGTATTTAACTGCAGTTATCAGATTGGACTACAGAACCTGAATAGCTTGCTCCTGCCCGGCCCGACACTCGGCCCCTCCCTCCTCGGCGTACTACTACGTTTCCGCCAGGACAAAGTAGCCATCAGCGGCGACATCAAAGGAATGTTCCTACAAGTGCGACTGATGGAGGAAGACAAGCCCCTGCTGCGGTTCCTGTGGAGAGAGAGGATCGACGATGAACAACCCTCAATCTATCAATGGGAGGTCCTCCCATTCGGCACCACATGCAGCCCATGCTGCGCCACGTTCGCGCTACAGAAGCACGTGGCCGAAGACCCTGGAGCCGACGAGGAGGTCAGACACAGCGTGGAAAGGAGTTTCTACGTGGACAACTGCCTACAGAGCGTATCTACGCCAGAAGAAGCTGAGAGCATCTTGCTGAAGCTACGAGCCTCCTTGGTCAAAGGCGGATTCGACCTTAGGCAATGGGCCAGCAGTGACCCTCACGTACTCCGCAGCCTCCCCCCAGAGACAAAGGCAGCAAGCAGCGAGACCTGGATGGCGACCACCCCAGGTGAAGCACAGGAAATGACATTGGGCCTCGTCTGGCGATTCAAAACAGACTCGCTCCATTACAAGCACACACCCCTGACCAAGGAGCAGGGAAGGTCGACCCCTCTACCGACCACTCGACGGAGTGTATACAGAACACTCGCAAGCCAATACGACCCGCTGGGGTGTATCCTACCTTACACCACTCGGGCGAAGATGCTGGTGCGAGAACTGTGGGACAAGGAGCAGGGCTGGGACGACCCCATACCCGAGCACCTGGCTTCCACCTGGAGAGAATGGGAGGGAGAACTCGACTCACTCCAAGATGTGAACATTCGACGGAGCTACTTCCCCCCTACAGTGCGGCTGGAGACGTGTCAGATAGACCTGCACGTCTTCAGTGACGCCTCCGAAGTGGCTTACGGATCGGTGGCCTACCTGAGAGCCCGAGAAGAGGGAGGAGAAGTACATATAGCCTTCGTCCTAGCCCGCTCGAGGATAGCTCCCCGCAAGCAGCAGTCGATCCCGCGTCTAGAGCTCTGCGCAGCTCTGGTAGGCGCGCAACTCGCCACGCTGATACAAAGTGAACTCACCATAACGGTGCGAAAGACAATCCTGTGGTCAGACTCTATGACTGTGCTCACTTGGATTCAGTCCGACTCTTGTCGATACAAAGTTTTCGTCGGAGTCCGAGTCACCGAGATCCAAGACTTGGTAGGATCAGCATGTTGGAGATACGTTGACACCAAGCAGAACCCAGCGGATGTCATCACACGGGGGATGTCCTTAGACGACCTCACACGTCTTAACCCTTACAGTGACGGTCCTGAGTTCCTCAAGCTCCCGGAGGAGAAGTGGCCTATCCCCACACCACGGGAGGCGAGTCAAGAGGAGGCAGAGATCAAGAAGTCTATGTTCTGCGGGCTGACGCATGCCCCAGCTCCAACGGACCCGAACCTAGACGACTGCTTAACTCTTGAGAGTGCTCAGAAAAGGACATTCTTGTGGCACCACCCTGAGGTCCCCCCCACCACAGACCTTGACGCATCGAACTACAACGAAGCCGAACTTCTTCTGCTAAGGAGAGCCCAAAGAGACTCATTCCCAGAAGAACTAGACTGCCTGACAGGGGAAAAGCCAGTCCCCTCAGACAGCCGACTTCTCACCTTGGCCCCAGAGCTCGACGCCCAGCACCTCATCAGGGTGGGTGGTCGATTGAGACGGGCCCCGGACGTGACTGACGATGCTAAGCATCCTATCGTCCTCAACAGCCGACACAAGATAACCGAGCTGATCATCCAGAAGTACGACGAGGTGGTGCACCACGCGGGGGCAGAGAGAGTCTTCGCTGAGATCCGACGACGCTTCTGGATACTCCAAGGGAGAGAAGCAGTATGTCGCTTCCAACGGACTTGCCTAACCTGTCGCAAGTGGAGAGCACAGCCTAGTATCCCGATGATGGCCGACCTGCCTCCCTGCCGCCTCCGACTCGGCGAGAGGGCCTTCCACTCCACGGGCGTGGACTGCTTTGGCCCATTCAACGTCAAGAAAGGAAGAGGGACAGAGAAGAGGTGGGGCATTGTGTACAAGTGTATGACCACCCGAGCTGTTCATATTGAAATCCTCCAGACCATGAGTACGGACTCATTCCTCATGTCCTTCCGGAGATTCCAAGCCCGGAGAGGAACCCCATCTGTGTTGTTGTCCGACCAAGGGACAAACTTCAGAGGAGGAGACAGATAACTGAGAGAGAGCTTCCTGGCTATGGGTGAAGAACTTAAGACCCGCCTCGCTCCCGCTCAGATCACATTCCAGTTCAACCCCCCGAACGCCCCTCATTTCGGGGGAACCTGGGAAAGAGAAGTCCGTTCTATAAAGACTGCTATGTACACCGTACTTGGGGCCCAGACCGTGGTTGAGGAAGTCCTGATGACAGTCCTCACGGAGATCGAGGGCGTCTTGAACTCTAAGCCCCTCGGTTACGTCTCAAGTGATGTAGCAGACGTCGACCCAGTCACCCCAAACTATCTCTTGATGGAGCGGCTGGACCCTGCCCTTCCACAGGCGGTGTACAGACAAGATGAGGTGAACGGCCGGAGAATGTGGAGACACAGCCAAGTATTGGCCGACCAGTTTTGGACCCGCTTCCTCCTCCATTATCTACCATCCCTCCAAGCCCGTCAGAAGTGGGTAAAGGACAGGGACAACCTGAAGGTGGACACAGTCGTCATGATAATAGACCAGTCACTACCCCGAGCTACGTGGCCGGCCGGCCGCGTGAGCAGAGTGATTACTGGTGCCGATGGGAAGGTCAGAGCGGCAGAAGTCATAGTCCAAGGGCGGACTTACACCCGACCTGTGGTGAAGTTGATAGAGCTGCCGGAGATCCCTGACTCCCCTGATGATGACCATGACCCACTGACTTTGTAGATTGCCCTACTCCTCACAACAAGTATGGAGAAGTTGACTGGACCCTAATATTAATCTGTGCTCCCTTTACTAATTAGGTGCGGACTAATTAGGAGGCGGCTGTTCTGAAGGGCCAGATTAACATTGAGAATCTACATTTTATTGTTTTATATAACTTGTATATTATTTATATATATAAGCTATATCCCTTTAAGCCTCCGTTTGAATCATAGCATTATTCGCTTTCCTCATTGGATAATGCCCTTGACGTCGGCGGCGCCTAGAATCGCGCCCCTGAGACAAGTTCAAAGACGAGTCTGGACATGTTGGGACATGCCTGGGGCCAGCGCATTGATCTCAGACAAGAGCTTCGGCTGCGCACTAGAAAGCCCTCTAAGTATATATATTGTGGAAGGCGCGAACAGTAGCAGTTCGTCTAGCAAGCAAACAGTGTTGGTTCGTTCGTCAGTACAACGGTGAAGTTCAACCTAATGCAGTAACGTTCGTCCGGAGTAATGCAACAGCAGTAGCTGCACCTAGCGTATAGCAGAGTCAAGTTCGACCTAACTTGATGTGAAGTAAAGAGTCGTCATTTAGTGTGAATCGTATTACAGCAGTTCGTTCGGTGTGTAGCATTAACAAGCAGTTCGTTCGTTTAGTAACTAGCGTGAACCTTAGCAAGTGTGTGTGGACTTAAAGTAATTAGTGCCAGCACACGAGGAGGGCCTAGTAGCAGAACTATTGGACGTGTGCGCATTGGGACCTACCGCGGCGATATTGTAGAACCATTATTGGTTGGATTATAGTGATTGTGGAAACGTAGTACCGTGGAGAAGAGCATCGTTAATACCCTCGTCGTTTGGATTTAACTACCCTGAAGATTCTACATCGGGCTAGCTTCGGGGACGAAGCTGGCTGGCTATCATCATTGCTATCGGGCATTGGATTACAGCTATTACCTTGCTGCCGAGCACTTGGATTATAAAGACCGGATCCGTATGAGAACCCCTTTTTCTTCAAGTGAACAGCCTGAGTATCCGTACATTCTTCCTTCCTCTGGAGCTTACAACTCTGGGAGGATATCACCAGTCTCCAGCTGTACCCTCGTTTTGCCCCCCTATATTGCCATCCCACGCCAGGCGGCGTCTGGTCTAGTATACCTAGCCTAGGAATTATTCATTCCCACTGACTTTGCTACTCTGACTTTCTAATATCATTCGCCATAAAAGAGCGACCCAGTAATTGACAGTTGTATCTTCTGCATAATAATAAATACTGTAAATGATATCTCCTTGTCACCGTGCCGTCTATTCTGAGTGTCTGCCATATTTAACTGTACTGTCTGGCAAGTAATAATAATAATAATATGTAGTAGTGGTTTAATCTATCACAATCTTTAATACAGTCAGGGTTTTGTAACCCCTCAGTTACAGGGGCTGTGCGTCGATTAAATTCATCCGGCCGTCAGATATTGTTGCAAGGCTCCCGACAGACACAATGTACATAATGGATCGCTTTATAAACTTAATAATCGATATGATTTCGGCGTTTATTGCGACATACAAACCGGAAATGGACCTAGGCGATCGACGTCCTATACTTGGGATATTTCACCGCCAGTCTCTTTGACGCACGGTAACAGGACACTAACGTTATTTTCAGCCCAATTGTACATTTCTTTATTTACAAACCATCTGATCAATAAATCAACCCAACCTACATAAAGCATTTACTGATGATCGGGGAATTATAAACGACCCCCCCCCCCCTTTTCCTCCACGCATGATGAGGCATAACTATACGGATCATATACATTTGAATTTTTTAATATAGCGTGTCTAGGGAAGAAACGGCAATCGATAATCTATATATGCGTTTAGGCCTATAACTCACGTTCTAGGAATTACTGCAGAAAACGATAAAAACATACTTATATTCTAGACGGTATTTTTGTATGAATGTATGAATGAAAAAGTATAACGTTCCCACATCCTGAACGATAGATAATCGATGTTGAATGGGCCATAGTAATGTCGATATGGGGGGGAAATGCCGGGTCGGCCCGGGTGTTGCAGGGTTTGACGTTATGGAGATGTTCGTGGTTGTGTTACTACGTATTACCCCTCACTGTTGCTTGGTCCATGTTGTGTTGTACCTTGCGCTACGCTAAGGGGGCCTGGTCCTTCTCCATTCTTTTCGCCCCTCTCTTCTCCTGCTTAAGCATGGCTGGGAGGGGGCTGTTGAGGTGATTCTTATAGAACTCCTCTGGCATCCCTGTGTACGTCCCGGTCCGCCGGGCCCGGGCGAAATTGTTTCGTCGACCCGTAGGCCTGGGATAACCCCTTTTTGAAAACTGAAACACTTGTACTGCGGTATAGCCAGTGTATACCCGCAGTTGTGTTTTGGAGTTTTTTTCTTGAGGGGTTATAGAAACAACCACCTCATGTTTGAACCAAGGGGGTGGTTGGTGTAGTATCTTAATAGAAGAGACCATGGTAGTGCTCAGTTGTGCTTTATTCACAGTTGGGTATTCATACAGGTAAACAGTTAAAGCGCAGCCAGTCCTTCTGGCTGCTACCTTATTCTGACGCAGAGCGCTCCGAGGCGCCTCTGGTTCACGTAACAGTAACCAATGATAAGCAAGACATGTGACACCTTAACATCAGGGGAGTTGTAGTCCTACACTACACTACACTCCTCCCCTACCCTGATTCCTGAGATTACAGATTTAATCTGTCTGGGGGTTTTGCATTTCGTTTTGGTCTACTACTTCCCCTGACCTGAGGACTATCAGGCCCTAGTATTACTCGCTCTTCCGTTTCAGGCTGTGGTAACTTAGTTGACACCATTTGATTCACATGTCTTTTACATACTTTGTTCTGAACCTCAACCATGTATGTAACCGGGCCTAATGGCCTCACAATCCTCCCATGAACCCACTTTTCTCCTTCCCCTCCCCCATAGTTTTTCACCAACACCCGCTGGTGAGGTTGAAATGATCGGACCCTCTTCTGCGGTCCCTCTGGGCTCCGCTGTGTGCTCTGTTGTCCCGTCTCTGCACCGCTGGGCTGTATCAGCGACAGTCTCGTTCTCAGTTTCCGTCCCAAGAACAGTTCTGCCGGTGTTTTACCCGTCACACAATGGGGGGTGCTCCTGTAACAAAACAAAAAGTCTTGAATAGAGTGCTGCGTTGTGATACTCTGACTCTTTGCTTTTTCCAGCGCCTTTTTCAGATTCTGCACCAGGCGCTCTGCAGCCCCATTAGAGGCAGGGTGGTACGGCGGCGACCGTGTGTGTTTCACCCCATTGTTCCTGAGAAAGTCCTGAAATGTCCGTGACTGAAATGGGGGGCCATTGTCTGACACCAGTTCCTCTGGCAGCCCATAGTTTGCGAAGAACCCCCTCAGAACCTCCACTGTTTTCTCCGCTGTCGTTGTCATCATCAATGACACTTCCGGCCACTTAGAGAAACTGTCTGTTAACACCATAAACTTATGTTTGCCTTTGTCTGCAAAATCCACGTGGACCCTCTGCCACGGTCTCACTGCCCCAGTCCATGCATGCACCGGAGCCGTCGGTGGTGTGTTCCTAGTCAGTTGACAAGGGTTACATGTGGCCACCAGGTTTTCAATGTCTCTGTCCAGGTTTGGCCACCAAAAATGGCTACGTGCTCTGGTCTTCATTCTCACTATACCCAGGTGATCGTCATGTAACTCTTTTAACATTTGTGACCTCAGTACGGGAGGAATGACCACTCTAAAACCCCACATCACACAATCACTCTCTACAGACAGTTCTGTATGTCTCACCCAGTATGGTTTTAGTTCCTCCTCCGTGACATGCTTAGGCCACCCTTTCTGTGTGAAATCTTTCACTGTTCTCAGTACTGCATCACTCTTGGTGTGCTCTGCAATCTCTCTAGCAGAGATAGGGATCTCATCTAAGAACGAGACTCTGAAGTCCGGGCTACACTCTTGTGCCTCTGCCTGCATCGGTAACCTAGATAATGCATCCGCATTCCCATGTGTCAGGGCGGCCTTATACTGAATATCGTATTGGTAGGCTGCTAGAATTAGGGCCCATCTCTGCAGTCTTGCTGCTGCTAATGTGGGAACCCCTGTCTTTGGTCCTAAGATCTTGACCAGTGGCTGATGGTCTGTACAGAGGGTAAATTTTCGACCATACAAATATTCATGGAACTTTTTTACTCCAAAAATTATACTGAGGGCCTCCTTCTCTATTTGCGCATAATTTACCTCTGCCTTGGACAGGGTCCGTGAGGCATATGCTATTGGCTGCTCACTGCCATCTGGTAACTTGTGTGATATCACCGCCCCTATCCCGTATGGGGAAGCATCACAGGCCATTATCACTGGTAACTGGGGGTCAAAATGCGCTAGCACTGGTGCTGCTGTCAGCATCTTCTTGGTCCTCTCAAAAGCCTCTTGACGCTGCTTTGACCAGACCCATTCCTGTCCTTTCTGTAGTAGTTCTGTCATAGGTTTTATCTGTGTAGATAAAGAAGGCATGAATTTCCCATAGTAGGTTAACAAAGACAGAAACGCCCTCAACTCTGTGGTGTTTTTGGGCACCGGGGCCTTTTCAATGGCCTCCGTTTTCTCCTGAAGGGGGTGTAACCCCTGTGCATCTATGCGATGGCCCAAATAGCACACACTGTCCTGAAAGAAAGCACACTTTCCCTTGTTTACTCTCAGCCCATATTGATCCAACCTCTGCAGTACCCTTTCTAGATTTTTCATATGACTGTCTGTGTCATTGCCTGTCACCAATATGTCGTCTAGAAAACAGACTACCCCATCTAACCCTTGCAGCACTTGATCCATTGTTCGTTGAAATATGGCTGGAGCGCTGGCTACCCCATAAGGCAAGCGATTGTATCTGTACAACCCTTTTGGTGTGTTGATTGTTAAGTATTTCTTGCTCTCCTCTTCCAATTCCATCTGCTGATATGCCTGTGTCAAATCTAGCTTTGTAAAATGTTTCCCTCCTGCTAACTTGGCAAATAGGTCCTGTGTTCTGGGAAGAGGATACTGATCTACATCTAGAAATGGATTTACTGTTTCTTTGTAGTCCCCACATATGCGAACTGTGTTGTCTCTCTTTGGAATATTCACTATGGGTGCTGCCCACTCACTGTGTGGCACTGGAGAAATAACCCCTTGCTTCTCCAAGTCATCTAGCTGTTTGTTTACAGCTTCCCTCAAAGCATAAGGAACAGACCTGGCTTTGCAAAACCTAGGTTTTGCATGTGGGGACACATACATTTTAGCCTTAACCCCTGTCACTTTACCCAAACCATTGCTAAATACCTGCGTATATGTCTGACACAGGGACTCCACCGGATCCCCTATCCTGTTGACCTTAGACCAGTCTAGGTTTAATGGTCTTATCCAATTACGACCCATGAGTGCAGGACCCCGCCCCCTGGCTACCACTAAGGGTAACTGCAACTTCTGTTCCCCACTCTCAACTGTGACCATTATCTTCCCCATTAGCTCCAATGGCTCATCTGTGTACGTTTTCAACTTAGTCATACATGGAAGTAATGTTACGTTTTTGAACTTGGCATGGTACATACTCTCTGATATGACTGACAACGCGGCACCTGTATCCACCTCCATACATATTTTCTGATCATTACATTTCACAAACACATTGTATGGTTTCTCATACTCACAATCCATATTAGGTCGGACTGTATACAGTCCCATTTGAGTCTGTTCCTCTGAACCGGACCCGTACTCTGCCTGTTCATGTTCAGTCTCTGAGATCATGTTGACTCCTCCTCCTCGCCCGCCTCTGTGCTGGGCCGTGCGCGTTGCTCTCCCTCGCTGATCTTGTCCGTTGAATTGGCCCTTCTTCCTGCAAGCCCTCTCCAGATGCCCCGTCGTCTTGCAAAAACGACACTGGAAATCCTTGTAGCGACAATCTCCCGCCGAATGCCCTCTCCCGTTGCAGCGGTTGCATTCCGACGCATTGCCGCTCTTCTGCTCTGTTCCTGCCCTCGGTGGTCGCTGTCCTCCCGTAGCGTCTTCACGTTGTCTTCCCGTCATCTCCACTCTGTCGGTTCTGAACTGCGGCTCTGGGACAAACCTTTTCATGCTGACCACGGTGCATTCATAGTTGTTGGTGATCTCCAGCGTCTTGGTCCACGCTAAAATCCCATCACAAGCTGCATTCAGCAGCTTACTGCGCAGATCGTTACTTGTGATACCGCAGATAAACTGGTCACGAAGCTGCTCTTCCATTGATGTTCCAAACGCACACCAAGAAGCCAACCCTTTTAATGCCGCCACATATTCCGTGAGCGATTCACCAGAGAGCTGTTTGCGATTTCTGAACGTATACCTCTCTGCTAGCACATTCTTCTTTGGTGAAAAATAGGCTCTCACTGCCGTTAACAAGTCCTTCAAGTCCACGTCGCCTGGCCTGTCCGGCGCCACCAAATCCTTGAGCAATGTAAACGTTTTAGCTCCTACCATGGAGAGAAACACAGCCCTTTGCCGGCCTGCCGCGATGTTGTTTGCGATGAAAAACTGCTGAAGTCTCTCTTCATAGGCTTCAAATGTCTCTATCGTCTCATCAAACACCAGTCCCGTTTCTAGACTGTACAGCGCCATTCCTTTTTGCACTTCCCCGCCACGAGTTTCAAGAGAAAAAAAAAACGTGGAAGCTAGCTTGACTATTATTCTTTCTTCGGCTACAAGCCTACAACCTCTATTTCCGAGGTGGACACTCTTGTGTTTTCCTTTATCCTCGTCGCCACTGTAGTATCTTAATAGAAGAGACCATGGTAGTGCTCAGTTGTGCTTTATTCACAGTTGGGTATTCATACAGGTAAACAGTTAAAGCGCAGCCAGTCCTTCTGGCTGCTACCTTATTCTGACGCAGAGCGCTCCGAGGCGCCTCTGGTTCACGTAACAGTAACCAATGATAAGCAAGACATGTGACACCTTAACATCAGGGGAGTTGTAGTCCTACACTACACTACAGTTGGTTCCCTGGTGTGTTGGTAGCGGAGTCAACTCTCGGGGTAGGCCGCTTGAGTGTGCCCCCGCACGTTTCATGACGTCTGCCAATCGTGTCAGCCTTCTCTGCCTCGGCCCCTCTAGAGAGTCGGGGGGGTTTTGTGGAGGCTGTGACATGGTGCACAACAATGCCAGCATACGCCCCTTCTGCCGGGGTGCTGTTTCAGCAGACCCCTTTGGCACCTGTCTAGTCCGCAGTGCTCCAGGCTCAGGTCAAGTGCCTGTTGCCTGGATTGAGGGATCGACCTCTTTTGGGGGTCGTCTCCCCGGTGCGCTGCCTGCTCCCGCTGTGGGTGTAGCCTCTTGAGTACTTCGAGCTTACAGCCATGTCAACCTGAACACGCCCGATCTCGTTCGATTTCGGAAGCTGTATAGGTTCAGGCCTGAGTTGTATTTGGATGGGTGACTGCCTGAGTATACCAGGATCAGTGAGCTAGGCGGCGTGCTATAGGGGGGAAGGGCTTGCTCTTGGATGGGCCCTGTCCGAATACGCTGGCGATGTGGGGGGCGGTGTCACTAGTGACCGCCTGGTGAGGTTTCGATGCTGTGGCGTCGTTGGCCTCTCCAGGCCCCCTTTTCCGGTGGGGTCCAGTCCCTTCTGGGTCTGGGTCCTCCTTCGCGCTCCGCTGCTACGGCCTTGCCACGGGGTTGGGCTTTGCTCTTGACCCTGTGATATTAGGGGTGGTAACGGGGGTTTGTTCCTTTCCGTTCGTTCCCTAGTGGCATGCAGGTTGTGCGTTTGTGTAGTCGTGGGTAAGCCCCACGGTCTGCTCACCCTGTACGTTGAGTTGCTGAAGTCTCCTCTTCGCGCAGTCGGATCCGACTCCCTCCCGTCCTCCGCTAGGGAGGTTCGGGGGGCTCGGGTCCTCCCCGGTTCTGATGGTTGTGGGGGGCCTCAGCGGGTACATTTGTCGAGCTCAGCTCTGCTCAGCTCCTGTGTTGCAATTGACGCTGAGCAGAGCTATGCGATATATAACGTACGGTTATGTATATAACCATAGTTATATGAGCATAGTGACGCTCAGCGTCGGACTCACTGAGGACCCCTTGATCTTGCCTTGTGGTGAAAGATTGGGAAGGAGCTGATGATATGGCCACACCCCTGCTTATGTAGGTAGCGGATGGGGGTGTGGCCAGACAGATGATGGTATGTAAAGGTACATGTGAGAATTTATTTCAGTTCAATACTGGAAATGAAGAGTATTGCAATAGACGCTGAGCGTCACTATGCTCATATAACTATGGTTATATACATAACCGTACGTTCAACCCAGATTCGGCTCAAACAAGGGACTAAACACGTCTCGCAATTATGCCACAACAATGTGGAACGTCCTACCCACAGCCGTAAAATAATGTGAATCCCTACCCACCTTCAAAGCCGCTATAAAAGAGCACCTACGGGAGGCTGCAATTCGAAACTGGCCCCGGTAAATGTCCAAACCCCCCCCCAATGTACAGTTTCCTCCCCCTCAAATGTATATATTCACTTTTAGAAACGCTGTATATCTGTATGTCGTGTATGTCATAAATGTTATCATGAATTGAAAATGGGGGACCCTGATGTAAACAAGACGAAAGTCTTTCTCTGGTCTGCATGTCCTTAACACATCCACTGCCGGAAACGCTTTAAAGCGTTATTGCCCACCATGCTTTGACCACCAGACCTCGCTGTACAGCGTTATTGAGATCAATATTTAATTTTTTCGCCATGGCATTCATAATTCATATATACACCCGCGACGCTCCAGCTGGACCCTAAAGGTGAAGGCAACAACGGCTCAATACCACCACCTGGTGGATGGTCGGGCGAGTTACACTCGAACAACAGGAAGTGGGGGCTGTGCGTCGATTAAATTCATCCGGCCGTCAGATATTGTTGCAAGGCTCCCGACAGACACAATGTACATAATGGATCGCTTTATAAACTTAATAATCGATATGATTTCTGCGTTTATTGCGACATACAAACCGGAAATGGACCTAGGCGATCGACGTCCTATACTTGGGATATTTCACCGCCAGTCTCTTTGACACACGGTAACAGGACACTAACGTTGTTTTCAGCCCAATTGTACATTTCTTTATTTACAAACCATCTGATCAATAAATCAACCCAACCTACATAAAGCATTTACTGATGATCGGGGAATTATAAACGACCCCCCCCCCCCTTTCCTCCACGCATGATGAGGCATAACTATACGGATCATATACATTTGAATTTTTTAATATAGCGTGTCTAGGGAAGAAACGGCAATCGATAATCTATATATGCGTTTAGGCCTATAACTCACGTTCTAGGAATTACTGCAGAAAACGATAAAAACATACTTATATTCTAGACGGTATTTTTGTATGAATGTATGAATGAAAAAGTATAACGTTCCCACATCCTGAACGATAGATAATCGATGTTGAATGGGCCATAGTAATGTCGATATGGGGGGAAATGCCGGGTCGGCCCGGGTGTTGCAGGGTTTGACGTTATGGAGATGTTCGTGGTTGTGTTACTACATATTACCCCTCACTGTTGCTTGGTCCATGTTGTGTTGTACCTTGCGCTACGCTAAGGGGGCCTGGTCCTTCTCCATTCTTTTCGCCCCTCTCTTCTCCTGCTTAAGCATGGCTGGGAGGGGGCTGTTGAGGTGATTCATATAGAACTCCTCTGGCATCCCTGTGTACGTCCCGGTCCGCCGGGCCCGAGGCGAAATTGTTTCGTCGACCCGTAGGCCTGGGATAACCCCTTTTTGAAAACTGAAACACTTGTACTGCGGTATAGCCAGTGTATACCCGCAGTTGTGTTTTGGAGTTTTTTTCTTGAGGGGTTATAGGAACAACCACCTCATGTTTGAACCAAGGGGGTGGTTGGTTCCCTGGTGTGTTGGTAGCGGAGTCAACTCTCGGGGTAGGCCGCTTGAGTGTGCCCCCGCACGTTTCATGACGTCTGCCAATCGTGTCAGCCTTCTCTGCCTCTGCCCCTCTAGAGAGTCGGGGGGGTTTTGTGGAGGCTGTGACATGGTGCACAACAATGCCAGCATACGCCCCTTCCGCCGGGGTGCTGTTTCAGCAGACCCCTTTGGCACCTGTCTAGTCCGCAGTGCTCCAGGCTCAGGTCAAGTGCCTGTTGCCTGGATTGAGGGATCGACCTCTTTTGGGGGTCGTCTCCCCGGTGCGCTGCCTGCTCCTGCTGTGGGTGTAGCCTCTTGAGTACTTCGAGCTTACAGCCATGCCAACCTGAACACGCCCAATCTCGTTCGATTTCGGAAGCTGTATAGGTTCAGGCCTGGGTTGTATTTGGATGGGTGACTGCCTGAGTATACCAGGATCAGTGAGCTAGGCGGCGTGCTATAGGGGGGAAGGGCCTGCTCTTGGATGGGCCCTGTCCGAATACGCTGGCGATGTGGGGGGCGGTGTCACTAGTGACCGCCTGGTGAGGTTTCGATGCTGTGGCGTCGTTGGCCTCTCCAGGCCCCCTTTTCCGGGGGGGTCCAGTCCCTTCTGGGTCTGGGTCCTCCTTTGCGCTCCGCTGCTACGGCCTTGCCACAGGATTGGGCTTTGCTCTTGACCCCGTGATATTAGGGGTGGTAACGGGGGTTTGTTCCTTTCCGTTCGTTCCCTAGTGGCATGCGGGTTGTGCGTTTGTGTAGTCGTGGGTACGCCCCACGGTCTGCTCACCCTGTACGTTGAGTTGCTGAAGTCTCCTCTTCGCGCAGTCGGATCCGACTCCCTCCCGTCCTCCGCTAGGGAGGTTCGGGGGGCTCGGGTCCTCCCCGGTTCTGATGGTTGTGGGGGGCCTCAGCGGGTACATTTGTCGAGCTCAGCTCTGCTCAGCTCCTGTGTTGCAATAGACGCTGAGCAGAGCTATGCGATATATAACGTACGGTTATGTATATAACCATAGTTATATGAGCATAGTGACGCTCAGCGTCGGACTCACTGAGGACCCCTTGATCTTGCCTTGTGGTGAAAGATTGGGAAGGAGCTGATGGTATGGCCACACCCCTGCTTATGTAGGTAGCGGATGGGGGTGTGGCCAGACAGATGATGGTATGTAAAGGTACATGTGAGAATTTATTTCAGTTCAATACTGGATATGAAGAGTATTGCAATAGACGCTGAGCGTCACTATGCTCATATAACTATGGTTATATACATAACCTTACGTTCAACCCAGATTCGGCTCAAACAAGGGACTAAACACGTCTCGCAATTATGCCACAACAATGTGGAACGTCCTACCCACAGCCGTAAAATAATGTGAATCCCTACCCACCTTCAAGGCTGCTCTAAAAGAGCACCTACGGGAGGCTGCAATTCGAAACTGGCCCCGGTAAATGTTCAACCCCCCCCCCCCCCCCCCCCCCCCCCCCCAATGTACAGTTTCCTCCCCCTCAAATGTATATATTCACTTTTAGAAACGCTGTATATCTGTATGTCGTGTATGTCATAAATGTTATCATGAATTGAAAATGGGGGACCCTGATGTAAACAAGACGAAAGTCTTTCTCTGGTCTGCATGCCCTTAACACATCCACCGCCGGAAACGCTTTAAAGCGTTATTGCCCACCATGCTTTGACCACCAGACCTCGCTGTACAGCGTTATTGAGATCAATATTTCATTTTTTCGCCATGGCATTCATAATTCATATATACACCCGCGACGCTCCAGCTGGACCCTAAAGGTGAAGGCAACGACGGCTCAATACCGCCGCCTGGTGGATGGTCGGGC
The DNA here is from genome assembly GCF_963971535.1 of Notolepis coatsorum. Lineage (NCBI taxonomy): Eukaryota > Metazoa > Chordata > Actinopteri > Aulopiformes > Paralepididae > Notolepis > Notolepis coatsorum. Next base: position 100,888,124 of record NC_140182.1, on the reverse strand, counting down.
GAGTTACACTCGAACAACAGGAAGTGGGGGCTGTGCGTCGATTAAATTCATCCGGCCGTCAGATATTGTTGCAAGGCTCCCGACAGACACAATGTACATAATGGATCGCTTTATAAACTTAATAATCGATATGATTTCGGCATTTATTGCGACATACAAACCAGAAATGGACCTAGGCGATCGACGTCCTATACTTGGGATATTTCACCGCCAGTCTCTTTGACACACGGTAACAGGACACTAACGTTATTTTCAGCCCAATTGTACATTTCTTTATTTACAAACCATCTGATCAATAAATCAACCCAACCTACATAAAGCATTTACTGATGATCGGGGAATTATAAACGACCCCCCCCCTTTCCTCCGCGCATGATGAGGCATAACTATACGGAACATATACATTTGAATTTTTTAATATAGCGTGTCTAGGGAAGAAACGGCAATCGATAATCTATATATGCGTTTAGGCCTATAACTCACGTTCTAGGAATTACTGTAGAAAACGATAAAAACATACTTATATTCTAGACGGTATTTTTGTATGAATGTATGAATGAAAAAGTAACGTTCCCACATCCTGAACGATAGATAATCGATGTTGAATGGGCCATAGTAATGTCGATATAGCAATACTATTTAAAAAGTTATAGCCCTGCAAAGAAGGTACACATCTCCATAGGCTTTCAATGGTGGCAGACTGGCTATATTGATGAGTACAATGGCTGGCAGTCAATGTGTTAACCTTAACAATTGTGTGTATTGATATTGTACCCATTCTCCAATCTGATCTAAAATGTTCAATCAACCAATCAATGCTCACCATATTTCAATTTCATGAAAGGAAATATTCAACCCGTTTTCTCCATAGATATATATCTATCTATGGTTTTCTCAGATCAATGATATGAGTTGATCAATGATTTCATTTCCTGCTGCTCAGTCACGGGCCTCTGAACAAATGTTCCTCCCTGTGCATGTTTATATGGTGTCCCACCCTGTGCCAGCAGAGGGCACCGGAGATCACGCTGAGCAATATTGTACATCGATATTCAATATTATAATAACATTTTGTTTTTAAGTTACTTGGAGTAACAAATGGGTGTGGTTTGTCACATAAGTCAACCCAATGATTGCTAGAAAGCTTAAACTTGAAAGTAAATTTAGTATACTCTACTTTTCTGTTGCTGACAACTTGACAGCAAGTTGACACTATATAAACCCCACCCATCTAGTACTCCAACTAGGTTAAATTATTTCACAATTATTTCCAACTGAGTGACCACCCAGGGTTGTTATTAATGTGATGCCCCCCACCCCACCTACCCAACCTCCTCCAATGTACAGTTTCTTCAAACGTATAAATTATACTCTCTTTTTTAGACTATTTTTGTATCACTAACAGTACTGTAGTTGTAAATCTGGTATGTCATAAATGTATAGATGTATCAGTAGGTACTGTCTATCTGTATGTCATATTGTTATGATGAATTGAAAATGGGGGACCCTGATGTAAACCAGACGAAAGTCTTTCTCTGGTCTGCATCCCCTTAACAATTGTATGTATTGAGCTGTACTGTATTGTACCCATTCTGCAATCTGTTAATAAAGTTTTCAACCAATCAATCAATCAATAAATCAATGGTGGTTCCTAACATGCTGTGTAATGTAATGTCATGTGATCGGAGTTCTGTTGCTTCGCCTTGACCCTTGACATCACTGGCTCCACCTCCAGGAAAAAGTAATCAAACCGGAATCATCACAGCTCGGACAGAAACATGGTAATAAGATTCAATGAAATTTGACGTCGTTTGGTGATTTGAATTCCATGTCGGTCTCCCGATAAAGCATAGGAATTATGTAGCTAGCAGTGCATGTGTGTTTTAACGGACATTAATTTAAGAAGCAGAAAGCAGCATCCCGGCGTGATGCTAACGAGCTAGCTGGGTTAGCTCACTGCTGAGTGAGTAAGCAAAAGATGCTTACTGAAGACGTGCAGCTAGCACACGTTTCGTGGTTCGACTTGGTCCCCAAAGGCTCAACATCTAAAGATACAAACATTGATGCAAAATTTTGGCGACTTTTTACATCGAATACTATTGAAACAACATAACCGGAGCAGCACGATACTGATGATTAGCCAACGCCAAGCTAAGCCAAGCTAAGCTGTTACTAGTTAGCTATATGAATTGAAAATGGGGGACCCTGATGGAAACAAGACAAACGTCTTTCTCTGGTCTGCATCCCCTTAACAATTGTATGTATTGAGCCGTACTGTATTGTACCCATTCTGCAATCTGTTAAATAAAGTTTTCATTCATTCATTCAGCTAACATAGCTGTGTTGTTACTTTACATGTTTTAGTTCGACATGATCAACATGCTTGTTCTACGAATGCTCTAATCAATGTCATGCCATTATTATTAATTTAATCTGTTTGGCCTGCATGTGTGTAATACCTACTACGTGTAATTTCTAATGTGAAAGTGTTTGTTAGTTATTTTAACTTGGCTTGTTTTAGATCTGACATTACAGGTTAGTCTCTCTAGATGTATCAGTACTGTCTATCTGTATGTCATGTTATGATTAATTGAAAATGGGGGACCCTGATGTAAACAAGACTAAAGTCTTTCTCTGGTCTGCACCCCCTAACAATTGTGTGTATTGAGCTGTACTGTACCCATTCTGCAATCTGTTAATAAAATGTTCAATCAATCAGTCTGTGGTTTGCTATCGAAGCTGACTGCTTAATGTATTTAGTAGTAACTCTGTGCTTCAGTCTACAACACAAGTACAGGTTGAGTTGCATGCACTCACTAGTGGTTGTTGGGAGGCTGATGCGGCTGCAAGACACCATGCATGCAAGACAACGTCGTCAGGGTCATGTGTAGGAATACATTTAACTTTTGTAATATCATCTTCAAAACATTAATTTGTTTCCAACTGTCTTTTAGTTCCGCAATCAATATGACAACGACGTCACAGTGTGGAGCCCTCAAGTAAGTGATATTCTGCAAGTGTTTTCAAAAAGTTTTTCACCCAATGAAATATGACAAGTGTATTTTTGTGACATGCTGCAGAACAGTGGTGGAGATGTGGGGTCAGGGACCTCCCTTAGGGGGCACTCCAGATACTGCATCAGTGGGGAACACGCAAGGCATCAGAAAAGATTAGGCAAATTAATTGATATTAGAACCAATGGCAAGAGCAAAATGAGCGGGTCGTTGTAAATCCAATCATTTTTACAGAGCGCCAAATTCTGTATACGAAAACGCCCTCCTTTTTTTTTTTTCCAGGGCCGCATCCACCAGATCGAGTATGCCATGGAGGCGGTGAAGCAAGGATCCGCTACCGTCGGCCTCAAATCCAGGAGCCATGCCGTCCTGGTTGCACTCAAGGTACAAGAAAACAACAACTAATATGACTCATATTGTAAAATGCTGCTTTGTGCGGCCCCGTCCATTATAGCACATTACCAGAAATACTGTTCAAGGCTTGTGGCTTTCATGAAATGACAACATTTCTGCCATTTGAATGACTTGTGCGCAACTTATTCTGTTGACTTTGGCTTGTTGCGTCTCCTTGCAGAGAGCCCAGTCTGAACTGGCTGCCCACCAGAAGAAAATTCTCCATGTTGACAACCATATCGGCATTTCCATCGCTGGACTGACCGCTGACGCTAGGCTACTCTGGTAGGGAACACACCTAAACACACACACACTTGGTGGTCTGATATTCTCAGTGAAGCTATACATGGGAGAAAGTGATGTTTGTTTTCTAAACCATTGGTTCTCAAACTCATGTCAATGACAAATATATAATAGGCCAGGGGCCGACAGATTCTGTCTCGGGGACCCCCACCTGAGAAAACAATTGTTGTTGGATGTGATTTAGGCCACAATTGCATGCTTGCCTATCCTGTAGGTGGGGAGATGACAGAGGAGAGAGTAATACATTCTCTCATTGGGTAAACCTCTAGTGAATAAAAATGTTAGTGAAATTAAACTCATTTAGCTGGGGACCCCCTGGGGGGGTCCCCTCACTTTGTGAACCACTGTTGTAGATTAACCTGCTCTTTCCCACACACTCACCCACCTCCTCCCTCCTCCAGTAACTTCATGCGTCAGGAGTGCCTGGACTCGCGCTTCGTCTTCGACACGCCCCTCCCCACGTCACGCCTCGTCACACTCATCAGCAGCAGTATCCTTTCAACTGATTGAAATTGCAGTTCTTTAAGACGATTAAATTATAACGGCAGATGTCATTGCTATATGTATTTTTCTGGGTGAGGTAAGTGAATGCGGAAAGTAGTGTGTTAAAATGTTCAAGTACAATGATTATATTTTTCACATATTACTCTTTACAGCATATAGTATGGATAGTACTTCATGTTAGGATGTATACTGTAACAATCTTAATTTGTACACCATATGAATGAATGAATGAATGACGGGGGATAATTTAGTCAACGAAAATTATGACAATATGGTCGTCAACTAAGCTTTTTACCCTGACGACGACGAGACGTCACGTTAACACTTTGGTCGCCAGGCTTATATTCTTAATATACCATCCTCCGCCAGCTCTATTCGTCTATGGGGATGTTTACCTTCTTTGCAGGGCTATAACTTTTTAAATTGTATTGCTAAATTGACATTACTATGGCCCATTCAACGTCAAGTATCTATTGTTCAGGGTGTAGCAACGTTATACTTTTTCATTCACATATTCATACTAAAATACGGTCTAAAGTATAAGTATGTTTTTATCGTTTTCTGCAGCTTTCTCCAGAACGTGATTTAATGAAGCTGGTGCTCATTCCAATTCGGTCCGATCACTTGCTAATAGTCCCGGGACTCGAGCTAGACACAATGGATAGCAATCCGTTACCAATAACTCGATAAACAACATGATTTGGACGGATATACTATTATACAACCTGGAGATGGATCGCATATTTCAACATCCCATAATAGGAATATTTCTGCTCCACGCTCATCGCCCAACGCTACGAGGAAGCTACGGTGAGTTTCAGCGTTTTTTTTTAACGTGTTCCAGGGCTGTACGCTAAGCTTTTTCACTAGGGGCACACTTGCCCCTAAATGAGAAATTTAGGGGCAAAGAATATTTTTTAGGGGCAAATTTTTAAATAACTATTTTACCATTATAGTAGGGCTGGGCGATATGGCCTCTAAATGATATTGCGATATTTTTTGGCCATATCACGATACACAATATATATCGCAATATTTTGACATTTCCTAAAGCACTTAAAAATGCTTGATTTAACCCTTTGATGCATACAGTCACGCCAATATGATGATTATAATAAGTCCCTGCAACATATGTTTGCATTATTAAACCATGAAGATGCTTTAAAAAATTATTTAATGAAAATGTACTAAGAGTAGTCTACTGACACACTAATAAAAAAAATTATTTACATCTAAGACTATTTATATAAAAACTCTTGGGTGCCCTTTTTTTGCACAGTACTGTGTTTTCTATCCACTTTAGCCAAACACACACACACATATATATATATATACTACTGTGAGAAAATAATAATTACACACAAAGGGATAATGGCTTATAGCAGACTTAATGATTTTAGAATATTTCTGATAATGAAATTAAATGTTTATCATCAACTATCCAGTTAGTATTTATACTGTCTGTAACGTTTGGCTACTTTAAATCATTGAATGTAGAGAGAGAGCGAGAGAGAGAGAGGGGGCGAGAACGCACAAGAGAGCCAGCCCCCCCCCCCCCCGGGTTTTGTTCTAGGTTCGCGTTTTGATCGTCTAAGCTGCCGTAGGTGATGACGTCACACTCGAATGTAAACAGGAAGAGTCTAACACGGAGATGGAAAGTCACAGTGGATGATATACAGAAACGAATAACTAATAAATATGAAGTTATGTTTAAACTTCTGTTGTCAAGCGTTGTCACTTGTCAATATAACCCACCCCCTTTCCTCACTTTTCCACCGTCCCTGCTTCACTCGGGACCACCAGCTAACGTTAGCCTATAGCTCCGCCGTCCCTGCTTCACTCGGGACCACCAGCTAACGTTAGCCCATTGCTCGTGTCAATTAAATTGCATGTTATTAAATGTCCGCGCTGGTCTGTCTAATGAAATTACAACCGCAACATTATGTCGCCTGTACAGCCCTGGTTGTAGGCTAATGTTAGTGTAGTGAAATGCGAATGAAGGGGTGAAATCACTATTCGCAAGCTTGCGAGTAGATATCATTTTTCATTCGCACCGGCCAAATTAGGGGGCAATTTGCGACGATCTCGTCGCAGCGTACAGGCCTGTGTTCGATACAAACTGCTCTAATGATCATATCACCCACACTAGATGAATCATCTAACGTTGGCCACGGAATAAAAAAACGACCCCCCCCCCCCCCCCCATCCGGTCAACATCAGATGATAAGTAGTAACTTCTAGAAGCACGTCCATTTGAATTTTTTTATCTTGCGCCGATCGCTATCAAACTGTATACAATCATCAATATAATGCATTTAGGGCTATAAATCACGTTCTGCAGAAAGCTGCAGAAAACGATAAAAACATACTTATACTTTAGACCGTATTTTAGTATGAATATGTGAATGAAAAAGTATAACGTTGCTACACCCTGAACAATAGATACTTGATGTTGAATGGGCCATAGTAATGTCAATTTAGCAATACAATTTAAAAAGTTATAGCCCTGCAAAGAAGGGGAACTTCTCCATAGACAAATAGAGCTGGCAGAGAGGGGTATAATGATGTACATAAGCCTGGCGAAGAAAGTGTTTAGTAGTAGTAGTAGTAGTAGTAGTAGTACATTACATATATCTTGTTGTGGAATTAACACAACATTATGCATACTTTTGACAATAAATAAAATCAGAATTTGTTCTTACTTGCTTGCCTGGGTAAATAAACGTTATAGAAATCTAAAAAAAATTATACGGTAGGGGTGGACGGTATAAACGGTATACGGTATAAACGGTATTAATTTTCTCTACGGTATGGATTTTGACTATACCGTGTAACCGGTAGAGCAGCTCTAAAATAGCAATGACGTCATGTAACCACAGCGCGACTATTTCAATCGCATTTGCCCCTAAAAATAGATAGAATTAGTCATAGATAATAGTTATGTGCAAACTGGAAAAAGTTATTTAGGAGGCTTCGCGCAGTGGGCGTGTCAACACGCAATTGTCATTTCATAATAAACACATATCACCGCGGCGCACAGCAAGTTTCAATTTCAGTTCCTGGCATTTTTAACCAGTGGAGAAAGGTAAGAGATGTCCCTATCGTTTTTCTTATATGAATTATTCTACGTTAATAAAACATACCTGGTGATCAACTACAGTTTGCTGTAAACATTATGATATGCGTGTAGTGTTATGATAACGACGGCTGCAGCGGGAGCCGGGAGGAAGGCTGCAGCAGTGGATTTGCGAATAGCATGCAGCTGCAGAGCCGCAGAGCCAGCGGCGCTTTCAGGTCAGGTCCGCTCAACAGCGCCCCCCCCACCCAACGGCTGAAAGCTGTGACCAGACCTGAAAGCGCCGCTGGCTCTGTGGCTCTGCAGCTACATATGCTTCTAGCAAAATCCAGCATCCAGCCCGGCTGTTTGCAATGGGAGCAGCACGTACTCGGGACTTATTTTATTTGGAATATAATGACTTTATACGCAAAAGTAGCCTAGTTTTAAGTTAAAATATTATAAATCTACATGCCTTGAGGATGTCATTCTTTATATAGCCTGCCTATCAGGCAAAATAAATTATTCTAACGGAAACACTGATACCGTGATATATACTGTTACCGTCTATGCTTCAAATTATACCGTGATATACATTTTAGACCATACCGTCCACCCCTACTATACGGTATATATATATTTTTTTAATTTTAATTTTTTTTTAACCGATACCGATATTTTCCGATATCACATTTTAATGCCAATATCGGCCGATAATATCGGACATCCCTAGACATGACTAAAACAAAAAATAGCTGACAAGGCATAGCTTCAGTAATCAAATGAAGTAATAACATGTAGATGGTAACAGTGGTCCTTGACCCGGCATTCAGAAACCCAGATCCCGACACAGAGGTACGGGAGGAGGCCCTACGGCGTGGGACTTCTTATTGCTGGCTATGATGTAAGGCTTTTTTAATTTTATTTGCTTCATATCCATTATGGGATTGGCTCAGTGGAAGTGATTACTGAATTGAATTTTCTGTGTAAGAAAAGGGGTTATTGGTAATGAAAGTGGCATGGAGCTTAAAGATTTCAGTACAGTGAAAAGCGTGTTTTTCAATCTCGTTGCATGTTGATGTAAAATTACCCAAAATGATGACTAAAGCCATTTCATCTCTATTCCCCTGGATATCAACTAAATCGAGCCATTTCAGATATTCAATCTGCTTTCTCTGAGATATAACATAATATACTCTGGTTACCGTTAGGGATGCCCCGATCACGTTTTTTGCCACCGATACCGATCACCGATCGTCGTGAGCCATATCGGCCGATACCGATCCGATACCGATTGTTTTTGATTAAAAAGAAATTAAAACTTATTTTATATAAAGTTTTTTTTTTTTTTTTTTTTTTTTATAAAACATATATATTATATAATTAGACTTGTACTTGTATTATCTGCGAGACATCGCCACCACGCAACAAGTCAAAATGCTCACTATCTGCAAACAGCTCCACTGTCTGTGTGTACTCTAGTAGCCTCCAGCTCCAAAAAGGATTCTCCGGCGCTGCAGCGGGACCCCATTGGTAACGTTAAGTGCTTTGGTCATTTCACATTCAGCAAGCCCTCAGCTCGAATACGCATTAAATCAATGTTATAAGACATTGATATCAAGAGCTATCTGTAGCTACTGCTAGCCGGCTAGATGACGTTAAGACAGAACTTTAGTTCAATGGGACATTTCGTTTTGAACAGTAAACTAACGTCAGCTAACGCAAGCTAGCGCAAGCTAACTGAGGTATGAACATGAACTACTAGACTTTCTGGATCATTTGTTGATATCAGGAGCGATCGGTAGCTAGCCGGCTAAATACCGTTAGACAATGCCTACTAAACGTGAATAGTTGACTGGGTAATTTTGTTTAAACAGTAACGATAGCTAGGTAGCTAACGTTAGCGCAGGTCGAATGCACTACAGACTCGAGCAGAGGAGCCGCACCTCTTTGTTTACAAACTCTACACGGGGGCGGGCGGGGCTAGGGAGGAGGAGCAGCGGCAGTTTGCAGGTCGTGTGTGTCTGAGACAGACAGCGAGTGAGAGCTTCGCTTGATCGGTTTCCGCTATCGGCGAATATGACTAATTATCGGAATTCACAGATTGCATATTTATACTGAGTATCGGCCGATAACGATCGGTGGCCGATCGATCGGGGCATCCCTAGTTACCGTGATTGGCCAAAGTCAATCCCACTATGTCTGATTGGCCCATTAGTCAATTACTGAGAGTTGGCTCCTAAGGAGGAGCATTTCCCCATTGACTTAGCATTCGTTTTTGGCTAACTAGCTAAAGCTAGTATGAGCAACAGCATGGAATGTCTTGAGAATAGGATTCTACCTATCGACAACATCATTGGTATGTAGAAAATAGGGTTAGGGTTCCACAAATCTGAGCTGTACTTTTTTTTTAACCACAGCTCAACATTGTGCTGTTTTTTTCTTCACCTAGAACATGGGACCTCACATCTACCAGACCTGCCCCTCAGCCAACTACTTTGACTGCAAAGCCATGTCCATCGGAGCCCGTTCCCAGTCCGCACGCACCTACCTGGAGAGAAGCATGGACAAGTTCATGGACGGTAAAGAACATGACAAAGCATACAAGACCACATTTTGAAACTTAAATGGACACGTTCATATAGCACTTTTATCCAAAGCACTTTACAACTCATGCCTCACATTCACCCATTCACTCGTGCATTCACACACCGACGGTGGAGGCAACCGTGCAAGGTGCCAACCTGCTCATTGGGAACAGTTAGGGGGTTAAGTGTCTTGCTCAAGGCCACCCTGCTCATAGCCCTAGTATGAATGCACACAACCAACAATACACCCCCCAAACACCCTGACCCCTGTGTTGGCATAGAGGAGGTTCCTGCAGATGTTTCTTAATCTAATTCTGTTCCATGACAAATGGTGTCTGATGATTTCCATGACCAGTGTTTGCGTCTATCAAATGTCAATGAATATAGCTTTGAATATCCCAGGTCTTACTTTGAATAGCCCAGGTCTTACTTTGAATATCCCAGGTCTTACTTTGAATATCCCAGGTCTTACTTTGAATATTCCAGGTCTTACTTTGCCAAAAAAGAAAGATGACCAAATATTTTGGATTTGAATACATTTTCCATCAATTCTTTTCAGTCCTGGAAAACCTTTCCAGGTTTTTCCAGACCCTGCATACTGTATACGAGTTCACAAAAGCAACATGCAGGTAGACATGGATATGTAAGCACCACTCAGCCACTCATACCCCTGTTAAGAATATTGTGTTGAGTTTATCCCTGTGCTTGTTTCCCTTCCAGCTGAGCTGAATGACCTGGTCCAGCACGGCCTGCGTGCTCTCAGAGAGACTCTCCCGGCAGAGCAGGACCTCACCACCAAGGTACGCCGTCTGTAGTTCCTCTACACCTGCGGCTCTCCATGTGGGCTGCTTGAGGGGGTTCCAGGGTGTCCCCAGAAACATTTATACTATTAAAATTTTACTATTACCGTAAGATGACCCCTCTTTTTAAAGACTCATTTTTGGAAATATACTTTTTGGAAGACTAAATCTTATTTTTATAAAGAAAATAATTTCTGTCAATCTCCTGGAAGCAGCCACTTTACAGACGGCAGCAAGCTTTTCTCCTACTGTTTGCATTTTGAAATGTCTTTTTTGGGCTTGCCATCTTCTATCATTACACTCTGTTATATCATATTTCTTGACTGTTTTTTTTTTATGAGCTTTGATGTTTTGTATTCTGCATAAAATACGGCCATTCGTTGACTAGAAATTAGGCCAATGAGAGGATGTATAAGAATTCCTATTGTATAGGTTATCTGCCCATCTACAGTACAGATGGTTATGGAATAACAATCTTCTCAGATGGGGGTCCCTGAGACAACATCTTATCAAATGGGGGTCCTCGGCCTGATTATGTATCAATTTATGGGATTATTGACACCAAAAAGGTGGGGAACCAATGCTCTACACATCTATCGAATGTCCAATAATCACTAGTTACACCCACCAGGACATGCACAAAAAGAAAAGAATAATAATAATGTCCAATAATCACTAGTTACACCCACCAGGACATGCACAAAAAGACAAGAATAATAAAACCTATCGGATCGAATATTCTGTCTCTTAACTCATTCACTGCCAGCTATTATCCTTATCCCGTTCTCACTGGGCCACGCTAAACGATAGGCATTTTCACTGCGTCGCAGTGTTTGCAGGGCTATATCTATATTATAGCTATGGAGACAATACTATGGCTCATTTGACAGTAACTATCCTTCGCACAACATGTAAAAAATAATGATTTTGAGTGTTATCCCGTTGTGAATATTGTACAGTTTCAGAGTGATTCTGGATAATTTCCTGGAAACTGCGTTATGGAGCGATATGTGCATTTTTTTTATGCTCTGATCGCCAGTAACTGCATTCGTTTTGAATACTACATACGTTGATCGGCTGGATCGATATGAAATCATTGTAGGATCAAGGTGGAATTGACGTCAGATAGTCCTTACCTTTGATCGGAGTTATTCCAAAAAGAATATTCCAATTGTCTGATCGCGTTTTCCAGTATTTATGTCCATCGGGTCCCCAACATAATCTGGTACAACACATGCATCGAGGGGCCATGGACGCATTCCAATGTGCTCCGATTAACCGCTAGACTTGCCTGGACCAAAATTCTCCGCCCGGACGACATTAGATGTGACATACAGTCTGGAACAGGGTTTCAAAGGGTGGGCGATACTGCCACCTAGCAGGATCTGTCCGGTATTGCACTCTCAGGGTCTCAGTATGGCTTTTAACGGCAACATAGAGGTCCGTGAGACAGAATAGAATATTAAAATAGAAAATATTCTATTGGCGTTCAATGGTTGGCGAGCAAACACGTATATATACGTGAATGACGCAGATTGAGTTAAGAACCAGCGATTTTCGAATAGCACTTTTGCTAGAAAGTCCCATCCCTACTCGAGACTAAACAATATTATGAGTCTTCTCAGGCTAAATATTACGAGGAGGGTGAGTTTACAGGTTGACGTGTGCTGTCACTTGGGTGTTGCATCTCTCTGCTGTTGTAGTTGTGATGTGTTCCCCTGATAATGTTTTATAACATTGGTTGATATTGGTGGTCAATCCCGGTTTTTGGTTTCAGATTTATGGTAAATGTTGGGCCCTGTACTGAATTGAGATCTGTCTTAATGTTACTATCAGCACCTGCATTCTGGTGTTGAGACTCTGAAGACTGATTTGGTTTGTTGCATGAGCAGAGAGGCGTATGGCCTAGTTCATTGTTCTTGGATCTTGAGGCTGTGGTCCGACAAACTTTACTGCCATTGAAAACCCTAAAGAACTACAATAATAACACGCTACCACAGTATAGGTCTGCCCCTCCCCCCCTAAATCTATGTCTTTTGTCTTCCAGAATGTCTCCATCGGCATCGTGGGTAAGGACATGGAGTTCATCGTCTATGACAACGATGATGTTGCTCCCTTCCTGGAGGGGCTGGAGGAGAGACCACAGAGAACGGTACAGTTTGACTTCATGTCGGACCTAGACCTGACTTCATGTCGGACCTAGACCTGACTTCATGTGGGACCCAGACCTGACTTCATGTCGGACCTAGACCTGACTTCATGTCGGACCTAGACCTGACTTCATGTCGGACCCAGACCTGACTTCATGTCGGACCCAGACCTGACTTCATGTCGGACCCAGACCTGACTTCATGTCGGACCCAGACCTGACTTCATGTCGGACCCAGACCTGACTTCATGTCGGACCTAGACCTGACTTCATGTGGGACCTAGACCTGACTTCATGTCGGACCTAGACCTGACTTCATGTCGGACCTAGACCTGACTTCATGTGGGACCCAGACCTGGGACTTGACTTCGTGTGGGACCCAGACCTGGGACTTGACTTCGTGTGGGACCCAGACCTGGGACTTGACTTCGTGTGGTGGGACCCAGACCTGGGACTTGACTTCGTGTGGTGGGACCCAGACCTGGGACTTGACTTCGTGTGGTGGGACCCAGACCTGGGACTTGACTTCGTGTGGTGGGACCCAGACCTGGGACTTGACTTCGTGTGGTGGGACCCAGACCTGGGACTTGACTTCGTGTGGTGGGACCCAGACCTGGGACTTGACTTCATGTGGGACCCAGACCTGGGACTTGACTTCGTGTGGTGGGACCCAGACCTGGGACTTGACTTCGTGTGGTGGGACCCAGACCTGGGACTTTACTTCATGTGGGACCCAGACCTGGGACTTTACTTTGTGTGGTGGGACCCAGACCTGGGACTTGACTTTGTGTGGTGGGACCCAGACCTGGGACTTGACTTTGTGTGGTGGGACCCAGACCTGGGACTTGACTTCATGTGGTGGGACCCAGACCTGGGACTTGACTTCGTGTGGTGGGACCCAGACCTGGGACTTGACTTCATGTGGGACCCAGACCTGGGACTTGACTTCGTGTGGTGGGACCCAGACCTGGGACTTGACTTCGTGTGGTGGGACCCAGACCTGGGACTTGACTTCATGTGGGACCCAGACCTGGGACTTGACTTCGTGTGGTGGGACCCAGACCTGGGACTTGACTTCAGCAACATGGGCTTGGGTGGTTAAAATAAGACAAAGAATAACCAGCGCAAATTTGCATTGTCATGCCCACTTTTAGCCAATTGGCATGAACACACACTTGACCTCCATGCCAGGTTTCAGCCTCCTAGGGCAAAGCTTGTGGCCGCTAGAAATATTTGTGGACCAACCAACCGACAGACCATAGAGCTGCTGTTTGCAGCTAAAAAACGAATGGCTTGGGGTGGATTTCCATCTCGGGGGAAGTGTTTTTGTATAACTACCATTAGCCCATATTTAATTGGCAAAGTCATCAGGGAGATGTGATTTGAAGTATCTGAAAAGCAGTCAATCGCTGTTCTTAGATCTAGAGCTCATTCCCCAAATGGTACCCAAAAGTTAGGTAAAATTCCAGCTTTCTAGACCGGACACTAGACTTAAGTGTGGGCAGCCCTAGTCAAGGATGTGTGTGCCTAAATACTTGTTTGAACATTGACATATCTGTAATGGAAGTCCCTGTGCCAAACTACAATGATTCTGTTTATGTCCCAGGTCGCCCCGCCAGCAGATGACCCAGTTGCACCAGTTGTTGGTGAGGCGATGGAGCACTGAGTCGGCCCCGTCGCTCAACAGTGATTTACTTCCTGTCACAGTGGTAGCGGAAACAAACCAAAGTTCAGCCCGACCCTATCGCTTAACCGCCACAGGGCAGTACTTGGAGGAAAGAGAGGCTGTTTTAACTGTGCCACCTGCTGAATTGTTACTCCGTATGCTCTTAACATCAGGTGATATTGCTTTTGTATGGGTAGAATCCCCCATTCTACAAATAAATAAACTCCCTTTTCTCAATTGTGGTGTTATTGTTATTAATGAGCAGAAAGTTAACAGATAGAAAAGTGCATGTTCAATCAATCAAATGTTTTATTTCAGATATTAAATCCATGTTTTCTTTCATAAATAGTTGTATGCAAACATTTGATGCAATTGCCAACAGTCAAGAAATAAATTAAAGTGTATAAAAGTATCTTTAAATACTTGTATAGCGCATGATAGCTATAGTTTAATAGGAAAAGACAAGTTTACATATCTAAAACATACTATATTATGCCAAAGAGGTTTATCGACAAGAAGGCAACTTTAAGAGGACACAAATCAAAATGTGATCCAATAGCTTCCATCTCTTGAGCTCCTTCTATACAGTACAGTAGGGTCACCTATTCAGACCCGTTTCCTGGAACAAGGCTAGGGGGCTAATTTATACAAATGTACTTGGATTCCGTCTTCAACAGGACCATAAGATTGCATGCATTATTTATAGAACACGCAGCACTCATTTACATTTGCTTAGGTCTTAGGTGCCTCATGTATAAATCATAAACCAACTCCAGTTCAAACACGTGAACGAGAAACGATTACGCAGTGAATCGGCCCTGCATCACCATCATTGCTGTAAAAAAAATGTACTGAGGAAGAGGAACAAGATGCTGCTTGCAGAGGTTGAGTAATGCTCTGTAGGTTGATGTCGAAGGCAAAGTTTCGACTTAGTCTGGGAACTGTTTTTAATTATAGGTTTATAAAATGCTGTTGAGATATCAATTTCTACAAATTCATATTGATGACTGATTATTTCCCACGTATTAGTACCATCAATCATGATCACGACACCTGTCTATAAATTAAGCCCCCTGGTTTCCATAATACATCTGTAGTGTAGTGACATGATCATCTTATTTCCATAGAGATGTTGGCGACATTTCTTTTTTAAATACAATAGTAATTTCCTTTACACACAGACGTCTCACAACTTTCATCATTTTGGCTCTACTGTACACCACCACAATGGATTTGAAACGAGACAAGATGTGCTTTAAGTGCAGACATTCAGCTTCAGCAAGTGAACGGTGTAGGAATTACAACTATTTCTATATGTGCCTCCCTATTTTTAAGGAACCAAAAGTAATTGGACAATTGGCTGCTCAGTTCCATAATCAGGTGTGTGTGTGTGTGTTATTCCCTCATTATTTAATTTACAAGGAGATAGATAAAAGGTAGAGTTAATTTCAAATGTGTTATTTGCATTTGGAATCTGTTGCTGTCAACTCTCAATATGAGGTTCAAAGAGCCGTCACTATCGGTGAAGCAAGCCATCATTAGACTGAAAAATCAAAACAAACCCATCAGAGAGACAGCAGAAGGATTATTTCCCTGGTGAAGAAAAAAACCTTTGATCAAGAACACTGGTAAGTATATGTGTCGAAGTCAACAATCGGGAGAAGACTTCACCAAGCCAAAAAAACTAAAAAAGCCAGTACAGTTCTGGAACAACATCCTATGGACCGATGAGACAAAAATCCACAAGAAGGAAAGGAACTGCTCATGATCCAAAGCATACCGCCTCATCAGTGCAGCATGGTGGTGGTGGTGTTATGGAGTGGGCATGTATGGCTGCCGATGGAACCGGTTCCCTGCTGATATTGATATTGATTAGTGACTGCCGACAAAAGCAGCAGGATCAATTCTGAAGTGTTTCAGGCAATATTACCTGCTCATATTCAGCCAATGCTTCAGAACTCATTGGACGGCGCATCACAGTGCAGATGGACAATGACCTGAAGCATGCTGCGAAAGCAAACAAGTAGTTTTCTAAGGCAAAGAAGTGGAATGTTATTAGTGATGCACCGATGTGAAAATTGTGGCCGATAACCGATATTAATATTGCTGTTCTGGTCGATACCGATATTTACCGATGTCGATATCTCTGTATAGAAAACACTTTTATGATAATCAAATAAAGAGCTATTTTCCAAAACGCTTTGCTTTGCTTTGTAACTTATTTTCAGAAATGACTGATATTTTGAAACTATTTAAGACCAAAACATGTAAAAAAAAAAATTAATATCTTTTTAATTTGTTTAAATATCGGCCCTATCTTGATATCGGACCGATACCGATGTGTAAAAAGACCAGCCATATCGGCCGATATATCGTGCATCACTAAATGTTATGCAATGGCCAAGTCAATCACCTGACCTGAATCCAATTGAGCAGCATTTCACTTGCTGAAGACTCACTTGTCTCACTCACTCACTTGTCTGGTGACGTCTATGGGTTCCAGACTTCAGGCTGTCATTGACTGCAAAGGATTTGCAACCAAGTGTTAAAAGTAATAATTTGATTTATGATTGTTAGTTTGTCCAATTACTTTCAGTCCCTTAAAAGGGGGGGCCCACATATATAAACTGTTGTAATTCCTACACTGTTCACCTGGTTTCGATGTAATATCCACAACTTAAAGCTGAAAGTCTGCACTTTCAAGTCCATTGTGGTGGTGTACAGAGCCAAAATTGTGTCGATGTCCAAATATTTATAGACATGACTGTATCTAGCTACAGTACAGTAAAGTAAAAGAGAAACAAGGTAGGCTGTCTTGCTCGGCTGGAAAAGCTCCCATTATTAGCTCAACACAGGTCGCTAAGCTGCTAACCCTCATGCTACTGTCCATTGTTCGAGATGAACTAAAGCTTGGAAGAAATTCTCAAAAACTCCAAAGTCTGTATTCCTTCCCATATAATGAGGGTGTTCAGTGTGAATCCCGCTTTGCTCTCTTCTTCCTGTTCCTGCGTCTGACGTGGGTACCGCCGGTCGGCGCCCCTGCCGGCCGGGCGAGGTCCTCTACCTTCTCCTGTTCCTTCACGGAGGTCATCTTCAGTGTCAGCTCCAGCTCCTCCAGGACTCCAGCCAGGTCTTCCTCGGGGACGCCCAGATCAGCCAGGTCTTCCTCGGGGACGCCCAGATCAGCCAGGTCTTCCTCGGGGACGCCCAGATCAATCTCACCTGCTCCCCTCCCGGCTCTGTAGTACGAGTTCTCCTCCTCGTCGTTGTTGTTGTCGGCGGCCAAATCGCGTTCGGGTCCTTCCTCCTCTTCATCCCTCGTGGTTACGAAAGCAGCTTTCGCCACGTCATCTTTATTCAGACCCTCTGATTCCTCCACTTCTCCCTCTGGACTGTTTCCCACTGAATCGGCCCCGTCTGCCCCGTCCGCGTCCGTCCTCTGGGCCTCGGCCTCGGTCTCCGGGCTGCTCTGGTGCTCGTGGTGATGAGGACAGTGGGAATGCTCCCAGCATTGTTGAGGCTCTGCTGGGAAATCTGATTGAAATAGAGCACAGGGAAAAAACTGAACACAAGGTTTTCTTTATTTTTAAATACAAGCATAACTCTGAATCTTCCCCTCACATCCTTTAGCACTGACAAAGAACAACATCACTTGATTTGTAACTGACTGTAACAGCTGCTTCAGTAGCCATTAAGCAAAGACATCTAAGCTACTTCCCCCAAGCTCTGAGCTGGAGGTGTGTGTGTGTGACCTCTATCCTTGGGTTGTTGTTCTTTTTGCTCATAACCTAAAGTAAATTATGAAACGTATATATTTTGCATCGCTTGCATGTATAAGGCTTCTGGGTGAGGTTCCAATAATGTCTTTGCATTGCTTAGGGCTTCCAAATATCTTGCCATAGCCTTATATTTGCTCCCAAATGTTGTTTTGTGTCCTTCAACACCCTTTCCATTGATGATGTCACCACCCAAGCCTTTAAAAAAAGTTTTGTAATTTTCTGTGCTTTTTCATATTCATATATTTTATTTCCCTGGAAAATGATAATCCCAAGCACTATATCTTCTGCATTATTGCATGCTTGCGGGGAACAGAATTTTACAGATGTCTATGAAATCACTTAAAGGTGCTATATATAACATTCTTATGTAGAGTAATCATTAAAAAGGTGCGGAATGGAGTGGTCAGGTGGCGTAGCGGAGATTGTGTTCGTCACCAACACCGGAGACGCTGGATTCGCCTGTTCGAATCCAGCTCACAGCTCCGGCGTTCTCACCAGCTTGGCTGACCGTTCACACTAATACAATTGGCTGTATTAGAGGGTGGGAAAGCTGGCGGGGTGGGTCCGGGTCGTTGTAAACAGCGACTCCTACAGTTCGGTCGGGGCGCCTGCTCAGCGCGGATAGGATCTAAGGGGGGTAGTGTGATCCTTCCACACGTTACACCCTCTCAGTGAGAGTCCGCACTGCCAGGTGAAAAGAAGCGGTTGATTGGCTAGACGTGTGTCGGAGGAAGCACGTGATAGCCTCCACTCTCCCAGACCGACTGTGGGGGGTAAGTGCGCAGCGACCAGGAAGGGGATTGGGAATTGGCATAACGACTAACATTGGGATGGGAGAAAATCGGAGGAAAAAGGAGGGGGAAAAAGATCAAACGTGGAATGCACCTGATTGGATAAACGACACGCTGGTGCTCTAGTCACTGTGCAACATCTAGTGGCTGAATGTTATCTATAGCATCTTTAACTAATCGATTTGTCGAAAGTCCTATTAGTGGACTAGTGTCTGTAGTCCTGTGACTATTAGTGGACTAGTGTCTGTAGTCCTGTAACTATTAGTGGACTCAGAGTGTCTGTAGTCCTGTAACTATTAGTGGACTCAGAGTGTCTGTAGTCCTGTGACTATTAGTGGACTTAGAGTGTCTGTAGTCCTGTAACTATTAGTGGACTTAGTGTCTGTAGTCCTGTAACTATTAGTGGACTCAGAGTGTCTGTAGTCCTGTAACTATTAGTGGACTTAGAGTGTCTGTAGTCCTGTAACTATTAGTGGACTTAGAGTGTCTGTAGTCCTGTAACTATTAGTGGACTTAGTGTCTGTAGTCCTGTGACTATTAGTGGACTTAGTGTCTGTAGTCCTGTGACTATTAGTGGACTGAGAGTGTCTGTAGTTAGAGTTAGAGTTACACAGAGTGTCAGTATTTCCAGGTCAGTATTTCCAGGTCAGTGTTTCCAGGTCAGTATTTCCAGGTCAGTGTTTCCAGGTCAGTATTTCCAGGTCTGTTTCCAGGTCAGTGTTTCCAGGTCAGTGTTTCCAGGTCAGTGTACCTTCCCAGTCGTCCTGTGCTTTCTTCTCTGGAACCACTCCTTCCACCAGACGACCCTCCTGCATGACCCTGGTAATCTCTCTCAGCTGGAAGAGAAGGTTCTCCTCTTGATCTGGACTCACACCCTTCACCCTGCGACACAGTGATTATACATTACATTATTATATGACCATTATATTACCAGCCAAGTATCTATTTATGTATCTAATGTACACACACAAGTGTAGATTTATACAAGGTAGAACATACGTTTGTGGAAAATGTGCAGGAGAGGTAAAAAAAAAAAAAAAAAAAAGAAGAAAAACCCAGAGCAAGGACCTCCCTATAGAGAAAATCTGTCAAATCAAAGACCAGATAGACAAATTGGAAGAAAAAAAAATTGGAAAATGAAATGAACAGGTTAACAACTAATGGGTTGATGGGAGACGAGCAGGATGTGAAACCAGTGAGCCTGCTTGGTCCAAACGGAATTCTGGTCTCATGGACACTGGGCTTCTGCCTTGCGGTTTTGGTGTCGTTATTTAGACACGAATGCCTGCAAAGCTACAGCAGGAGATTGATAGGGTTGAGTACCATTCACATTTGAACCGGTACCTGAGAATCAATACCAGTACCCAACGGTACCATTTTTCATTACTTTACTCTCTCTCTGTAATAACAAATTTTTTTTTTTTTTTTTTTTTTTAAACAAAATTTTTATTTGCATACTGAATCACAGACATACAAACAACAACATCCTTGAATGTTAATCTCACATCGGTTGGTCTTCCAGGTACATAATACAGAGACGTAATGTACATCGCCCTTATACAGGCCTAAACAATAAAGAAAAAAGTACAATACCTGCAGAAAAATAAATAAATAAAAATACTGACTAAGGCAATAATGGGCGTCCAGTGACCCTCCTTGAACCTCTTTCCTCCCTTATCCTTCGCCCTCTTTATCTTTTTTTTTATTTTATTTTTTTTAACTCCATTTTTCTTTGTGTTTTGATTCCCAAACATACCCACAACCTCATCCTTGAATATTCATCTCACATCCGTTGGTCTTCCAGGTACATAATCAAAGACGGCATGTATATCCTCCTTAAACAGGCATAAACAAACAAACGTTTTATTTCAGTTGTAAAACTGGCTCAGCCTCTCCCTTTACTCACTATTGTAACTTCGCAAAAACTAAACTGATTTCTCAGCTGTGCCTGTGAGCATTTCCTGGAATGACAGATACAGCGCGACTCGCGAGAGGAGTAGTCACAGGGCTGTCGAACGCAGGGCTGAATAGCTAGATGTCATAGCTTCTAAAAATGTATGGTCTGCGCTGGTCTGTGTCTATTATGAAATGACAATTGCGCATCATTGGAATTCGGTTTATTTTCAAACTGTGTGGGTCTTAATCTATCAGCTCTCAAGGTACCAAAATGTGGCACCGATTGATATAACGTGAATCAGTACTCAGTATTACCAACATAATCCGGTTCGGTACCAAACCCTAGAGGTTGAAGGCACCATTACTAGGCAGCAGAACAGTGCTCATGATAAATGCCTGCACAGATACAGTGGGAGGTTGAAGGTACCATTACTAGGTACCAGTATTTTTTTCTCATGGAAGAAAGAAAACCTCTAACAGTTACATTTGTAAATTTCTAAACTTATTTAACAAAGAGTTTTTCGACTTTTCCCGAAAGGTTCGTGGCGTGGTGCCACCTATCCCATTATGTCCTACGCCACAGGAAATGAATGAAAGGCAAAATTAAGTCAGAAGTCCCGAAAACATCAGCCAAGGCTGGTTGAGGAAGTGGCTGTAAGGCAGACACACCCACCTTTCAGGACTGTGGTTGGCCTTGGACACCATGTTCTCCATCACCATCTCAGTCTCCCTCAGCTTGTCCTGGAGCTGGGACAGCTCAAAGTCAGCTAGAGGGAGGGAGAGGGAGAGGGAGCGGAATAAGTGGGTTAGGTCTCCTGTTGGGATCGTCACTCTTTTTCATTCAATCTTTATTTAATATTGATGGATTGTTGAGAGAAAGCTCTCATTTACAATGATGTCGAGAAAATACATCACACAGTATAACAAGTGCAACAACAAGGGGAGTAGTCAAAACTATTTAACCAATTTAAAACAATACAATTACAATAATTATAATAATACAGCTGCACTGTGCCATAATTATTGGTGAGGCAGTATGTGACAATTATTATTATTATTATTATTATTATTATTATTATTATTATTATTATTATTATTATTATTATTATTATTATTATTATTATTATTATTATTATTATTATTATTATATTATAATATTGTGATGCAGTATGTGACTTATTATTATATTGTACTATTGTAATGCAGTATGTGACTATTATTATTATTATTATTATTATTATTATTATTATTATTATTATTATTATTATTATTATACTATTGTGATGCAGTATGTGACTATTATCATTATCATTACACTATTGTGATGCAGTATGTGACTTATTATTATTATTATTATACTATCGTGATGCAGTATGTAAGTAAGTAAGTAAGTAAGTAAGTATTTATAAAGCACCTTTCATACATGTCATGTAGCTCAAAGTGCTGTACACAAACATAGGCATATATAACGATAAAAGCAATAAAGTCAGTGATCGCCTTAAGATCAATGTTTAAAGTATAAAGTGTAAATGCTATAAAAATACAGTAAATTACCTTTTATCAAAATATTAACCATTAAATAAAGGTTGTAATCTGTAAATGCATTTGATTTTACTGTAATTTGACAGTATTTGGAAACCATAGATGCCAGTGACTTATTATTATTATTATTATTATTATACTATCGTGATGCAGTATGTGACTTATTATTATTATTATTGTGATACTATTGTGATGCAGTATGTGACTATTATTATTATTATTATTATTATTATTATTATTATTATTATTATTATTATTATTATTATTATTATTATTATTATTATTATTATTATTATTATATCATCCTATTGTGATGCAGTATATTACCCACATTCTTGCAAAACATATACTGTAAATAGTCTGTGCATCGGGCCACGTCAACTTTTGACTGTTACTGTACATGATTTAAGATCACTTTATTGTCAAATTGCACAATGCAAATTCAATTTGTCTGTGCATGTCCCTCCTAGTTACACATATACCGGTACATGTGTATTTCATCAGAGGGGTCAGAGTGCAGGGTGCAGCGTCCCTGTTCAGTGCCTTGCTCAATGGCACCCCATTTGTTATGGTTTGAAACCGACCCCAACAGCACGGCACAGACAGGTAGTTCAGAGTTAGCCAAAGACTAGGGCGTATTTATTTCTGAAACAGGAATGAGCGAAATAACAATAAGAACAACAAAGGGGAGAATGTTCTTGGCAGAGTTGTCTGCGGCTCTGCAGATCGTCCCGGTATTGAGATGGTGAAGCGGCGTAGCGCCACTGCCTCTGCGGCTCTGCAGCTACTCCAGGATCCAACTCGGGAGGAACGGAGAGAGAGAGAGAGAGTGGTCAATAAACAAGCCAACGGAATACAGAGGCAGTCCAGTCCTCCTTAGCTGAGTCCAGTATAATCACACGTGACTTAATCTTCAGTGTTACCAACACACAAGTTTAGCTGAGTCCAGTACAATCACACGTGACTTAATCTTCAGTGTTACCAACACACAAGTTTAGCTGAGTCCAGTACAAAACAAAAACGGCAAATCTTCAGTGTTATCCAAACACACAGAAAACAGAGAATCCAAAAGGTTCGTTCCAAAAACTCACCAAAGCGCAAATGCGCAAAGCGGGCAACGAGGCACAGCTCCAACGGATGATAGAGAAACACAACAGCGGCGACTTCCATAGACGTCCTGAAGAAAAACAGACGAGGCACAACAACGGGGGGAACAGGCAGCAGCAGTGGTAATCCAAAACGACCCGACAACGACTGACAGAAAGACCCGAGTATATGAAGGGCTCTGGAGCGCTGATTACAAACAAACGACAGGTGCGTGACGGCAATTGGTAATTGACCTAGAAGCGTGTGGCGGCAATGAGCCAATCCTCCTCACAGTACCTTGAAGCATGTGGCGGGAATGGGCCAATCCTCACAGTACCCCCCCCTCCACGGGAGCCACCCGGCGACCTACCCCGCCTCGGCTTGCCCGGATGGGACCGAAGGAAGCCGGTGATCAGGGGCACTGGAGAGGGGGACAGAGACAGAGGCCCGGAAAGGGGGACCGGGGACAGAGGACCGGTGAGGGGGGCTGGAGACGGGGACAGGGGCCCGGTGAGGGGGGCTGGAGACAGGGACAGGGAACCGGCGAGGGGGGCCGGAGACGGAGACAGGGGCCCGGTGAGGGGGCTGGAGACAGGGACACAAGGGGAACCCCGGGGCGAAGGACTGGATGCCGCCTGAAGACACTGGGCATGACAGGAGGAGCTCCACCCCCTGATGGTGCCGGAGGACCAGGCGATGTGGGGCTCATGCGAGCCAGGGCCGACCCAGGACTACTGGGACAAGAGGGGATCTGGTAATAAAAAACTGGAGTCTCTCAACGTGGTTACCAGCAACGGTGAGGAGGACAGGACAGGTGCGTTGAGTGATGTCAGCCAGGCGGTGATGATCCAGCGCGAAAACCTCCAAGGGCCTCTCGAGGTCCTCAAGTGGAATGTTGGCCCGGGTGGCAAACTCAACGTCCAGGAAACTCCCATCAGCACCAGAGTCAATGAGTGCACCCACCGTCGCCCGCTGGTCCGCCCAGGCTAGGGTGACGCTCGTCAGACGGTTAGGTGGTGCACGGGTGTGGGAACAGGAAAAACGGCTCACCAGGATCTCCCGGGGTCCTGGCGAGCCTGGTCCTCTTGGCCGGGTAGGGCAATTGGAGATACGGTGTCCATCCCGGCCGCAGTAGAGACAAAGGCCGGACCAGAGCCTGGACTCCCGTTCGGCCGGGCTAAGGCGGGTGCGTCCCAGCTTCATGGGTTCCTCCTCGGTCACAGCTCGGGAGGGAAAAAAACCACCAGTCACGGAGGGGGCAGGACGGTCAGCAGAACGGTCACAAGGACGGGGGGTCTGGGGAACGTCTGGGGGTCCCAGTCGTGCTCTCTCACGCCTTCTCTCCCGGAGGCGTCCGTCGATACGGATAGCGAGGCTGATTAGGCCCTCGAGAGAATCGGGCTCCTCTCGGGTCGCGAGCTGGTCCCTTACAGTGTCGTTGAGCCCCTTCAGGAAGGTGAGATGAAGCGCCCGATCATTCCAACCGCTCTCGGTTGCGGCCAGTCTGAACTCCAGCGCGTAGTCGGTGACACTGCCACTGCCCTGCCGGAAGGTGCCCAGCCGAGCTCCCGGGTCCTGGCCACGAGCTGGGTGGTGGAAAACCCTTCGGAGCTCTGCCACGAAGTCTGGGTAGGAGAAACAAAAATCGGCCCTCATAGACCAGGAAGCAGTGACCCACTGTGCTGCTCGGCCTGTGAGCAGGTTAGTCATGTAAGCTACTCGGGCTCCCTCTGACGTAAATCGGCTGGGTTGATGAAGGAAAACCAACTCACATTGCATGATGAATGTGGCACAATCCTCGAAGTTACCCTCGAACAAACGTGGTTCGGAGAGACGGGGCTCCCGAGGTGCGAGGTCGGGAGGCGCGGGGTCTGCCGCGGCTGTGGGGAGTGTCAAGGCAATCCAGAATAAGCTGGACCTGGGCCCGGAGGTCCTGCACAGCAGCCGCGGCCGCACCTAACTGTAGGCTGTGGTCGTTGGTCAATTCGATCTGGACCGCCAACGCTGCCCTAACTCTGTCTGTGTCGGCTGGGGTCGTCATGGTCGGGTCGTAATGTTATGGTTTGAAACCGACCCCAACAGCACGGCACAGACAGGTAGTTCAGAGTTAGCCAAAGACTAGGGCGTATTTATTTCTGAAACAGGAATGAGCGAAATAACAATAAGAACAACAAAGGGGAGAATGTTCTTGGCAGAGTTGTCTGCGGCTCTGCAGATCGTCCCGGTATTGAGATGGTGAAGCGGCGTAGCGCCACTGCCTCTGCGGCTCTGCAGCTACTCCAGGATCCAACTCGGGAGGAACGGAGAGAGAGAGAGAGAGTGGTCAATAAACAAGCCAACGGAATACAGAGGCAGTCCAGTCCTCCTTAGCTGAGTCCAGTATAATCACATGTGACTTAATCTTCAGTGTTACCAACACACAAGTTTAGCTGAGTCCAGTACAAAACAAAAATGGCAAATCTTCAGTGTTATCCAAACACACAGAAAACAGAGAATCCAAAAGGTTCGTTCCAAAAACTCACCAAAGCGCAAATGCGCAAAGCGGGCAACGAGGCACAGCTCCAACGGATGATAGAGAAACACAACAGCGGCAACTTCCATAGACGTCCTGAAGAAAAACAGACGAGGCACAACAACGGGGGGAACAGGCAGCAGCAGTGGTAATCCAAAACGACCCGACAACGACTGACAGAAAGACCCGAGTATATGAAGGGCTCTGGAGCACTGATTACAAACAAACGACAGGTGCGTGATGGCAATTGGTAATTGACCTAGAAGCGTGTGGCGGCAATGAGCCAATCCTCCTCACAGTACCTTGAAGCGTGTGGCGGGAATGGGCCAATCCTCACACCATTGTCCATGCCGGGGATCGAACCAGCAACCTTTGGCTACTGGTCGGTCTCTTTACCTCCAGGTCATCCTGCCTCTCCTGACATGTATTTATAGTCTATCCCTGACTGTTGTACTGTCCCTGTTGTACTGTCCCTGTGTACTGTCCCTGTGTGCTGCATGTGAGGCTCTGTTGTCAATCATTGCACCAAGTATGTCTGTCGTACTGTGGACATTTGTAGGTTGTTGATGTGTCACCCAGATACAATTTCTGAACATTCACTGTACATTTGAACTGTTTAAACTGCAGATGCGATGAACCTATAGCCCCCGTTATATACAGTGTTATGGTGCGACTTTACCTGGACTGCATTATGCACATACTGTGTTCTGTATTTAAGCATTACATCATGCGACGGAGTGTGTTATAGAAATGAGATCACGCCTATGTGTGGTTGTTAGGCCCGAGGCGCAGCCGAGGCTCGTTAGACCCCCATAGGCGTGATCTAATTTCATCAGAATCAAGACATTTGCATGCCATTGTATAAAGAGTGATACTCACTGATCTTCCTCTTCAGGTTCTCTGATCTAATGGAGGGTAACCTGCTCTCTGTCGGCTTGCAGTTCCCTTTCGAAGTGATCTAAGAGAGGGATGATAACCATTTCAGATCTGCCAAAAAAACACACAAACCCGGGCGGACTTTTCCATGTCGGGCAAGGGGAACGGTTGTCCCGATCGGCTTGAGGAGTGTCAAATGCTCCAGATGGATGATGTGTGGCGGATTATGTTGGCGACACGATCGACACCAATACTGGGACTCGCGATCAGATAATTGGAATATTCTTTTTGGGGCACATCCTAGTCAAGGTAAGGGCTATCTGTTATCAATCTTGCGTTGATCAAAGCATGCCTTCATTGCAATCCGAGCGTATGTGTAAACGCTAGTCCATAACGTATTCCATTGGTGACGATCAAAGCATCAAAAAACGACCCCCCCCCCCCACCCTTACATGCATTCATGATGGAACATAATACCTATCATATGCATTT
This sequence comes from Notolepis coatsorum, assembly GCF_963971535.1. Lineage (NCBI taxonomy): Eukaryota > Metazoa > Chordata > Actinopteri > Aulopiformes > Paralepididae > Notolepis > Notolepis coatsorum. The sequence continues at coordinate 100,860,678 of NC_140182.1, read as the reverse complement.
GATTTCTTAATTGTAGCGTGTGTAGGAACGGAACGCCAATGCATTTAGTATAATACACATTGGGGACTATTACCAGCCTCCCATGAATTACCCTAGACCGCTCTAAAACCATACTTATATTCACCACGGTATAAAACGGGAATGTATGGATGAAAAAAATATTTCTTTTTCACATATTGAACGATAGATACTTGATGTCAAATGGGCCATAGTATTGTATCCATAGCTATAATATATAACATAGTTATAGCCCTGCAAACACAGCCACGTATTCCTATACTTTAGAACGCTGGCCTTTTAACCACACATTAGACATATCCCTCTGGCGCTGATTGAGTTAATACACTCTGTACCGATCACAAATACCACCAACCTGGTTGTGTGGCAATAAAGGAATATTGTATCTTGTATCGTGTAGCTCTGAGTAGCACTCAACACAAATAACACCTTGTGACACACAACACAAAATGGTGTGCGTGTGTGTGTACATGTTTGTGTGATATAGCCTACACAATGTACACATATATATATATATATATATATATATATATATATATATATATATATATATATATATATATATATATATATATATATATATATATATATATATATATACACACATATATGAATACATAATGCATTTACAGCGTTTACTTTCTCATATTCTTATACTCAAGAGTTAATTATATTGTTTACACTGTTTATTTAATTTTATTTCTCATATTGCCTATATCTATGACATTTCTACTATTACCATGCTCATTACCTGTACCCCTCCCCCATGCTGCTATGATGCCCGAATTTCCCCAAGGGGATCAATAAAGGAATATCTTATCTTATCTTATTATTGTGACCAAATTGATTTTAACCTGGGACCATAGGATCCACAGGCTGCCACACTAACCAGCTGAGCTACAGGGTCAAACCTGTTAGCAAGTGCTGGTTGACTTGTCTGTAGTTTACACAGAATGTATGTTTATGTAATATACATTTATGTTTGTGTAATATACATATATATATCACGCATGTTTGTGTAATATACATATTATTTATATGTTTGTGAAATATGTATATATATGCAGTGTGCGAACCATACCATGGTCTTCGGGGGAGCTCATTGTTTTTTTTCTTTCGGGGGGGGGGGGGGGGGTCAGCAGCGCTGCGCGTGCCTCACAGGGAGGACGCTTACTGTGACGCTTGCTGACATAGGCTATAGGTATGAGTAACATTACAGAACCACACATAGTCCACACTACACAGGTGTCTGCATGCATGATGAAGACGCACATATTGAAATACACATGCTCAGATTAACCCCTCTGATCCAACACTAAAATTCACACACAACAGTCCTATTTACACATAAACACACGGATGAACCAATACCGAACAACAAGTCCACGACCAAACACATCGAGTCTAACATTATTATAGTAGGCAAATGCAACATTATCGCCACCCACCTGATGGTGAAGATCTGCCCAATTCTCAAAATCTGGATGTCACAGAAGTAGACCCCGCAGCAGGCTGCTTCGCCTTCTTTGTAAAACCAAAATTGGTTAGAAGGCTTACTTCTTTGATATTTCGTTTAACTTTCGACATTATCCTGAATACCTGTATTTATTGAATTTTTTTTTACGGCGGGTGAAGTTTGATTTGTGCCTGCAGGCTGCAGCGCCGCCACGCTCCGAATGGTAAACGCAAGAATAGCATGCATGTTGCCATCTATTACGAGTAGGGTATATCTGCAGTGCCGCAACCCCATAGATTTATGCTATTGTCTATTACGGTGAATTCGTGCACAAATCATTAATCATACATCAAAATAGCCTAATTTTATTATTATACACGATGATAACGATACAGAAAATTACAGAAAAATTAGAAATGCATGGCAAAAATAGCATTTATTGTCAGTATTTTAGAGACCCCCCAAAAATTCACAAATCATGTTTTCAGGGGGGCTGATGTCTCATATAGGGGAGCCATGGCTCCCCCATGGTTCGCACCCTGTGTATAACCCCACCTTGAAGAGGATGTAGAGAATGTAGACCAGGATCCCAAAGCCATAGATGGGGATGATCTGGCCAGCGAGGTTGGACTTGCCCCCAGTCCCTGCTCCCGTGCCCGCGCCCTTAGCCCTGGCTATGGCCTCCGTGTTGTGGGCTCTGGGCACCTGGGAGCCTGAGGCCCTCTGGCTGTCTGGAGACATCTGCCGGGCCATCGGTGGGAAGCGCCCCTGACCTCCTGTGAGAGAGAGAACGTGGGAGTAAGTAAGTCTATATCTCATTCATTTGGTGGACAGTTAAGAGGTAACGATTATTTTTCTAGTGGCCCATTTTGTATTTTAGGTGTGTTGTTATTATTACTGTGGACAGTGTTTAAAGCAGAGACAAACAAACCCTCTCTAAAACATATTTGCCATTAGCTTAATTTAAATTAAAAAAAATTAAAGGGGGGGGGGGGGTACGTTACAAATAATGGAGACAGGTTATTCTACACTATAGTTTTCAATATCTGAAATGAAAGAAGAAAAAACCTAACCTTCTTACTGTCTTCTATCATGCACTGACTCTTCTACTAAATAATCGTCCTTATATTACTACCTACTATACTAATGTCTCTCTACCACTATGCACTCAACACTGCAGCACCCACGTTTCAACACTGTTAGATGAACATTGTACCCGTCCTGCTGGCGTACTTGTCGTACACAGAGCTATATTATTATTATTATTATTATTATTATTATTATTATTATTATTATTATTATTATTATTATTATTATTATTATTATTATTATTATTATATTATTATAATATATATTATGGCTCTGGTCGTACAGAACTGTAATGATGCATAGTGTCCTTTGATATGAGTGCTCCCTCAACCGGGAGGAGAGTGCCATTGCAAGGAGGAGGCAATAATGACGACGTAGGTAGCTATTATAGTATCATCAAAACAAAAATGTAAAAAAAAATATAACAATACAGAGATTCAAACCCCAATGTGAAAACCATGCATTATGGCAATGTAAGGAAATCATTTATGAAAACCTGGAGTGTCAACCTTACCCTCAGCATCCTTCTTCCCACGAGATAATAGCATTTTGGGAAGCAGCAGAGCAACGCAAAGCACGATACATGTCGCCAGGGTCAGTTTTTGAAATGTTGACATGGACATTATTGCACGCAAGCTCTCACAAATACAATATCTTACAAATTCAAAGGTTAAACGGTCGCTAAAATGATGTAATGTTGGGGATGCCGTGTTCCATCCATTTGTAGACTTCCTTGTACATAATACGGAGCGGAAGTCTGCTACAGGGTGTATGTTGCTCCGTCTTACCACTAGATGGCACCGACGTTCACTTAACGTTATATTATTTCTACGGGGAAGGACCATAGAAGTGGCCCACTTCAAGTGGGTAGGAGGACAAAATATGTAATATCCTGACCGTTCTTGGGTCACCCAGCATCACAAATATTGCACAGCCTGCCAGGTACCAACACCAATGGATATTATGTCCAAATCAGGGGTCAGGTCTACATATTTGACACCATCTTCAAACTGGCATAGGCTACTACTTATTTTGTGGCCTTGATATGATGATGATGATGATGATGATGATGATGAAGATAATGATGATGATGATGAAGATAGTTCAAATCACTTTAGTTTAGAGCCAGCCAACTTGGTAATATTGGCATAACTTTAAGTTACATTATGTTCAGATGATGTGGCAGGATGTAGAACAGGGAAGGAGACCTAGAATGTAGCGCCCTTGCAGTACCTCACATATGTGTTGTAAGTGGGTGATATGGGAAGGTTTAGTGTGTGAAGATTGTGCTAAATGTCTGCCTGTAATAACCTCAGACTGGGTGCTATAGATAATATTTGTATGTAGAGTAATTTTTTCATAATACATCCACACTCCACAGAGCTTTTAAAAAGGTGCAGAATACAAGTATTGTGTCGCCCCCCCCCCCCCCCCCCCCCCAAATACTTGAATAAAGTCCGTTCTCCTCAGTCTCATTTTGGTCTTTGGTCTTGTCTTGGACTGGGGTTTTGATTTTTTTTTATGTCTCTTTTCTTTAATCAGTGCTCTTTAATGTTTATATGATGATCAATAAGTTGGTATTTTCTGCATGCTTTGAAGCAACATGGTGTATTAATCTGAACATCTATATGCCAATTGTTAAATATTTGTAAATAACTTTTCTGCATCTAAAACCTGACTTTTTCAGGTTTGTTCTTGTCCTCAACCTCCCATGGTTTTGATCTTGACTCGGTCTTGTTTAGAATGGGTCTCGTCTTGGTTTAGACTACAACACTGGAGGACCATCAATCACTCTTGTGTGGACAACATCCGTGGGACAGATTGATGACGTTGTGAGACAAAGTCCCATTATAGCAGCTCAATACAGTAGATATTTCCAAAATAACATGTAGAGCCCCAGTCTGGAGCTGAGATCTGGTGTATTTTATTGTCAACCTATTTTGTGAAGAATACCAGAAACTAAGCTCCTCGGGGGACCCTTCATACTATTAAGTTAAGTACTGTTACATTGAACAGGACCCTAGATTTATCACAATTCTTTGAAATGACAGGAAACATTATGCCTTTGCATCGTTGAGCACTTTGATACTTAAACGTGAAAGTCTTTCATGATGTAATAAGTGACTTGTAGTTTATTGGCCTTCCGTTTATGCCTGGCTTTTGTACACTCTCCTTAATGAGGCCCAAGTGATGTCATTGAACCACAGCAGGGCTTTTGATTTCAAACTTTTAATCTTACAGGAGCCACAAAGTCAGTAATGGCCCAGCGAGTGCTGTTTAATATAGACTAGCTCCTCTGCATGTTTCTATGATTATAATTATAATAATCCTGGCAGGCAGACTTGTCTGTTGATGGTGGAAGCAGTGCATTCAATATAATTGGCCTTATGGTCAGACACAAGATCCTTTGCTTGACCGTTAATTCTTTGCTTGACCGTTAAACACCAAAGACCATGCAGAGCCTTGTATACACATGTACACAGGGTTCCCACTCTTTTTGAGGGGAATTAATTCCAGGACATTTCCAGGAATTCATCTTGACAGCACTTGCTCACAAACGGTCATATCATTTACTGATTGGCCTAATATTGACACATTTAACCCCAGTTATTCCTCCTTTTTTAATGATGCAGGGTTCATGATGAAGTGTCTCACGTTCATTACAAGTGACTGCTACACCCATCACAAAATGTACGTTTTGTAGTCATTACGGTTAGGATTGTACAGCACTTTAAATAAGAGGAGAATAAGTAGTTTGCCAAATGCCATGGTGGCCAAAACAAAGGGAGCGTGGGCCAAACTTTGGGCATCACTGCTATAATCCTACCTGCTATAAACCTACCGACAGTTGAGTTTCAAACAAAACACACACCTAGGGGCTAAAGTACAATTAAACATTTAATTCTTCCAGGTTTTCCATAACTGGAAATCTAGTCTCTGAATTTCCAAAGTGGGAATCCTGGCACAGTATGTTCCTTACGTGTAGAGCCTTTTATACACGTGTACAGTATGTTCCTTATGTGTAGAGCATTGTATACAGACTTGAGGAATAAAACCAGGTGGAACATTTCAATAGTTGGTGCTTGAGATGGACTGCCACATGGCACAGATGTTTAAAATCGATAAATATTAGAATGCTGTCATATTTCGATATACATCAGTCCATTACAAGGATTGTAATAGACTCATTACTAAACTTGCTGGGGTGGGGGTGGCATAACTTTTTTTTTACCATTAGTCATGAAGTTGAGTGATTGCAGAGGATAAACCATTACTACTAGAGGAACTAGAAGATGCACCCAAATAATAATGTAGTCATTTTCATCCATGCAATTTATTCCCAAACATGCATCTTTAATCCAAATATTTGAATGAAGTGTCATTATTGAACCTGCACTATGGAACTTTTTCCTGAAAACATTGCTTCTCCAACTACCATACAAGCTCTTTCGGTTGATCCATCTCAAACCCGCCCTCTTGTCTTGATCCTCCAATCACAGCTTTTGTCAGAGCTTTTTTTTGTTTTTAGATGGTCAATTGGGCAGGAATTGAACACCAGCGCCGCATTTCTAATAAAACACAAGATACTAGGGATGCTCGATATTGGCTTTTTTACCGATACCGATATTGTCCAACTCTTAATTTCCTATACCGATATCAACCGATACCGATATATGCAAGGTTTCCCCCCCAAAAAAACGGAATAATTTCAGGTAATTAACATTACATATCTCTTGTTGTGGAATTAACACAACATTATGCATACTTTTGACAATAAATAAAATCAGAATCCGTTCTTGCTTGCCTGGGTAAATAAAGGTTAAATAAATGTAAATGTATATTTTCCGATATCACATTTGAATGCCAATATCGGCCGATAATATCGGACATCCCTACAAGATACTTGTGCCCTAATGATAAGGATAAGCACTCGATGAAGATACAAACCCAGTGTAGGGTAAGGGGTGTAGGGGGAGGGAATAGGATGCGATTACCTCTCATGGCCACAGAGTGTCAGTCTTCCATAGTGCAGCTTTAACGCAACTGACGTAAATAAAAAAATAAAAAACTTTATTTAGTATCCAGTTTATTTGGTTCTAAAGAAATTCAACTCATGAAGAAACCCAGGGGAGGGGGCATGGGGGAGTACAACAGTGCAGAAGTTATGACACAGCTCAGTGGCGTCTCCAGAGGGAAGGGGGAGTACAACAGTGCAGAAGTTATGACACAGCTCAGTGGCGTCTCCAGAGGGGAGGGGGCGTCAACAGTGCAGAAGTTATGACACACAGCTCAGTGGCGTCTCCAGAGGGCATGGGGGAGTACAACAGTGCAGAAGTTATGACACAGCTCAGTGGCGTCTCCAGAGGGCATGGGGGAGTACAACAGTGCAGAAGTTATGACACACAGCTCAGTGGCGTCTCCAGAGGGCATGGGGGAGTACAACAGTGCAGAAGTTATGACACAGCTCAGTGGCGTCTCCAGAGGGGAGGGGGCGTCAACAGTGCAGAAGTTATGACACACAGCTCAGTTGCGTCTCCAGAGGCCAGAGCTGGAGAAGTAGAACACTTCCAATTGCAGTTTGCTTCACCTCAATGTCTACAAGGACAGGACTTAACAAAGGGTTAAGTTGATGATTTTAGACCCCTATCCCTATTTCCTACAACACCATTGATGAGAATGAAACAGGGCTAGTGGTCAAACATTCTACAACACCATCGATGAGAATGAAACCGGGCTAGTGGTCAAACATTCTGAACTCACCCTTAATTAAACAAAATAAAAAAGGAAAAATGACTCCCTGTCAAGTTCTTTGGAAAAGTGTCGTCACATTCATCTCATTGGTCTGCCTTCACATCACAAGAATAATCTATGGTCCATATGCTCAGGCATGGCAGGCTTCTGGAGACCAGCCATAGACATTAAGAGCGCACCACATCTAAGAGTCCAAACTTGGCATTAGGCTAGTTGAAATATGGCCCATCAACATTATCCATGTTTAGTTCAAATCTTCAGAGCAGTCAGGTGATGAGGATTGTAGTGCACGGTGTCGCTATACAGTAAGTACCTCTCACTGAGCCTGCCTCTCAGAGTTACCATTAAGATGGCCTCCTTCATAGTCCATTTGGCACAATATCATGTTGTTCTTGAGGAAAAACTTGTCTCCCACACAAAATCTGCAGAGGGAAAGGAAAAACACAACAGGCGGCAAGAGTCAGTCTTTAGTCAGGAGAGGGTGATGACGATGCATTTATGATCCATTTGTGTATCAATAGATGCAGCACTTTCAAAATCCATTTTGATGTGTGCATAATGACCATTTAAAAAAAAAACTAAAAGAAAATTCAGGCGTTTCTGGATCCAAGATAAAATCGTACCAGTTCTAAAAGGTTCTCTCTAGAAAAGGTAAACACAAAGAAAGAAAGGAAGAATAGTAACAATAATAATAGCAAAGATAGATAGTTGAGAAAATGCTTTTTCTAAATGTACCAAGATGAGAAGCGCAGGGCTAACTGCGATGTGGTGAGAGAATGCGCTGCGGTTGCAGCTGCGGTTGCAGTGTGCGGTTGCAGTGTGGTTGCAGTGTGGTTGCAGCTGCGGTTGCAGTGTGCACTCATTCCAAGTCTCATTTCCAAAAGGCAGCGACTCATTACACAGTCAGTGCAGGGAACCTCCCTCTGGACACTCTGTGCGCATGAAGCAAGGCATTTAAAAGCACACAAGTTGGTGATGGAGGATCTGCTCACAACCATTATACAATTTCAATGTAGCCAAAGATATAGAGAAAGGGAGAACTCCCGTACACGTCTTCTTACTTACAATACAGTTAATTTGAAATGCATGTTTCGATCGTTAAGACCTTCATCAGGTAGTCTTACCCAACTAAGGTCTAAGGACCAAAACGTATGACAGTGTGCAGGAGTTTTCTCTTCTCTATAGCCACTAGTAAGAGGATGTAGCACAGTGCTAAATTTCTCAATAATGAACTAAGCAAATTCTGGCAGGACAACAAGGCATGCGTCGTGGAGCTGTGACGGCAGCTGACACTCCATTGTCCCACCTACACAGATTTTGCTGCCTATTAACCCTTTCACTACCACACGACAAAGGGTTAACCCTTTCACAACCACACTACAGAAGGTTAACCGTCTGTAGTGTGGTAGTGAAAGGGTTAACCTTCTGTAGTGTGGTAGTGAAAGGGTTAAAATACCTCCCCATTCACACACACTGTGCACTCTGTACGCTGATGTTGTGCCACGTGTTGCTACTGCAGTACCTGCATGTAAGGTTCCCACCACCACCGGCTTTGGTTCTACTCTGTATTGTATGCAACTACTGTGTAACCAAGTGTTGCACTCCGTTACAGTTACATCCCCTATGAGGGATTTGGTTGCAGTTCAGTTTCAGGAAGCTTCATCTTCTGTGTAACCTTAAAGGAAAACTCCAACATTTTGGGAAATTAGCTTATTTAACATCTTCCCTGGAGTTAGACAAGAAGATACATACCTTTTTTGTCTCTGTGCGTGCATTTAGCTTAGGGAACAGTCGCTCCGTTAGCATAGCTTAGCTTCATCACTGGAAGTGAGGCGGGGCCGGAGCCTTACAGTGTATAGTTTGATTGAAAAGTTTATTAACAGATGCAGAATACACTCCAAATACAACTCCAAAACGTTCATGTAAACATGTTGTGACCTGTGTATTCACCACGTGGAGAAATAAAAAATAATTGAATTAGACAATTACGTTTTTATAAGCAAATATACTCTGAACAATTTTTTTGCCCAACCACTCCTCTCTGAGCGCAGCCAGTGATTTCAACGTGTCGTTGTGATTTCAAAGGATCCGAACCGATTGAAGTTTATGGATACCATGACTTGAAATCCTCTTACCTTGATGATTAAAAGCCTCCCCAATTTAAAAAACAGTAATCCAATGGCTGGTATTGTTATACCGGACGCTCTGAGCTAACCGGAGCTAACGCAGAACAGGAGGATGGTAAAGCATATATAATGACTTCCTTTCTGGGGTTGTCAAAATAAAAGTGCAACGTTTATAGCAGCGGAAAACGTTTATTTTGTACATTATCTAACGTTAACACGAACCTAAACTAACTTTAGGTTAGTTGTAGCGTTAGTTTAGGTTCGTGTTAACGTTAGATAACGTACAAAATAAACGTTTTCCGCTGCTATAAACGTCGCACTTTTATTTTGACAACCCCAGAAAGGAAGTCATTATATATGCTTTACCATCCTGATCTGCGTTAGCTCCGGTTAGCTCAGAGCGTCCGGTATAACAATACCAGCCATTGGATTACTGTTTTCTAAATTGGGGAGGCTTTTAATCATCAAGGTAAGAGGATTTCAAGTCATGGTATCCATAAACTTCAATCGGTTCGGATCCTTTGAATGAATGAGAATGTCAACAATCACGACGACACGTTGAAATCACTGGCTGCGCTCAGAGAGGAGTGGTTGGGCAAAAAAATAGTTCAGAGTATATTTGCTTATAAAACGTAATTGTCTAATTCAATTATTTTTTATTTCTCCACGTGGTGAATACACAGGTCACAACATGTTTACATGAATGTTTTGGAGTTGTATTTGGAGTGTATTCTGCAATCTGTTAATAAACTTTTCAATCAATCAATCAAACTATACACTGTAAGGCTCCGGCCCCGCCTCACTTCCAGTGATGAAGCTAAGCTATGCTAACGGAGCGACTGTTCCCTAAGCTAAATGCACGCACAGAGACAAAAAAGGTATGTATCTTCTTGTCTAACTCCAGGGAAGATGTTAAATAAGCTAATTTCCCAAAATGTTGGAGTTTTCCTTTAAGTAGAGTAGAACTAACGGTATTGCCATTGCAATTTATTCTGCATTATAATAAATTACGAAATTAACGATGCAAATGATTCCTGATAAAGCAACATCAAGCAAGAAGGTAAGTAGCTAGGTTATAAAAGTCCAAACCCACGACAGAATGACTGCCAGACCTTTGAACCCATATAGAGGTATGCGTTCTAAGAACATAAAAAAAATTCAACCCAAATCAAATTACACATTTTGAGACAAACTTCAGAGGAGCCAAAGTTTAGCTTAGTGCTTTTCAGTCCATCAATTATACAACTGCACGCACGGTATGTCATCATGTCAAACTTCATCTTAGAGTTGGCTTCATAATGATAGGTCAGGTGTGCGTTTGTGTGTGGCGGAAGAAGTGCTTTAAAGGTATAATCTGTAATCCGTCAAACAGCGACCTGTAGGCAAAAGAGAGTAGCTTGGTATCGTGCTTCGTTTACCTTTTTGTTTTGGTCAAACATGTGGGTTGGAGTTTACTTACTTACTTATCCCCATTACACCGGCTGGCGCATGGGGCAGCAACAAAGTTTCTTCACTTGCATCCGTCTTTGGCCATCTTCTCCATGGTCCCCCAGCACTGGTGGTTTTGCTGGAGCTCCTTCTCTATATTCCTACGCCATGTAGGCCTCCCTTTCTTTCTTTTGCCTTCTGGGGTCCAGTGTAATGAAACTCTTGGGATTGCGTCGATGTCCATTCTGAGGACATGGCCAATCCAGGTCCACCTTTGTTTATTAATTATACAGTGCATGTCATCTTGTTGGGTAATGTTGGAGGTTATTGTTGGAGATGATCTTGGGCCAGAATATACGTAGGATTTTGCGCAGGCATGAGGTGTGGAAAGTGGATAATTTATGGATGTCGCTTTCTGTGGTTTTCCAGCATTCTGCACCATATAGTAATGTTGAGAGTATGCAGCTTTCGTAGATCCAGAGTTTTGTTTTGGTTTGACTTCCAGATTTGTTTAAGTCTTATGAAGGTTGTGTATGCTTTGTTAATCAGGTTTTGGATGTCCTTACTTGCTCCCCCATCATGGTGAATGATGCTTCCAAGGTATGTGAAATGATTGGAATTGTCCAAGACCTGTTCCTTTGTTGTTTTATGTGTTGGTGTTGATGGGCATGATTTAGGTTTTATTGTTGTTTACAATCAGTCCAACTTGTTGGCCATAGTGTTGGAGTCTGTCTGTCTGGAGTTTAGTAACATATTATACTGTGAATTTCTCCAGACCGCTCTTGGTAGAGCCTGAGGTGTGGCCAGTAGACAAAAACTAAAATGTAGTACCATGTTGTCATCTTTTGCCTAGAGGTCGCTGTTGAAGATATTACAGATTCTTGGAGGATCTTGTAAGGATTGGTTATCCTTACAGAATGTGTTTTTAACTGGGCCGGGCACTTAAAAACTTCATAACTGTGGATTTTGTGGTATTTACCGCCCTTGCCTTCAACCCTGTTGACCAGCCTGCCTGCTCATCTTACCCCACTCTACCTTTAGCTCAGCATCTCCTCCATGCCCATGAAGAGACTGCCTAATGGAAGTGTTGACTCAAGATTTATTTGGTGCCTTTAAGTAACATTTTTCAGGAGCCCTACACCCTACAGAACAAGACGCAAATGTTCTAAAAGCATAAGCAGGCAGCCGCAAATAGCCAGTCCTGCAGAGGTGAAAACCATTCCTTTTAGCAGAGATGAGACTTCCGCTGATCTGCAATTTTCCATGTTTTTGTTTGAGAAATGGTCATTTGTGAGTTCAATGTAACCAAAGAACAGTTGTTGGAAAGCTAAATAAATGCACAAGGATGTGAGAGATGTAGGCCTATTCCACTGGGAATGGATGAGTGGGAAAATAACCGTTTCACTTGGAGGTACAGATATCAAAAACAACACCCCGCCACCATTGGACAAAGTTGATGGGCTAACGCTAACATTGTTGAAGTCATCATCGATATCTGTAACGCGTTGCCGCCATTCAGTGCAATGGAGCGCATGTTAGGCTAAAGCTTGGTAGAATTCTGTGTTTAGCTAGCATTAGCTGTAATATTAACAGTGTTTTGTAGCCAGGAGACCAGCAAGCTAACGTTAAAAGCAAATGTTGTCCGTCTGTTTACACTTTGCACTGTGGGGTCACATTCATTCACATCAGGAGGGTTGAATGGGCTCATTAGCAGCAATGCTGCTGTTGTATCCATCAGCTCAGCGGAACTAAATCATTAAATGCAATTGTAGCAAAGCAAAGATGCGGATGCTTATCAGTCTATGATGAGACCCCACCCTTTACAACGAGTTTGAGAAAACAAAGCATGCATGGGGGAAAGGCTAGACAACAGTAGCTGTTTACAAAGATGTGCAAGAGGAGCATGAACGTAAATTTGAGGAATCTCCAGGAGGAGAGCTGGATGAGGAGAGACGGCAAACTGAATACCTGAAGTCAGAATGGAGAAACATGTCAAGGAGAGCAAAGATGGTCTAATGTGACACAAAGAAGTCACATTAGAGGCAAAACAGCCATTGAAAACTTTGTTTACAGACATTCTGAAGGAACACATTTTACAATATATTACATTTCTGATATAGAGTTGCTGTAACATAAGTGGAAAACCGAACGGACTAACCTAAACTATCTGAAATCGTGGTAATTTTATTTTTCTATTTTTTTCTATTAATTCTGTTTAAAGCAATGGGGTTTTTCTTCACAGTTGCAGATAAAGATTAGGCTACACTAATATTATAGTATTAAAAGAAACTGATTAGTTATATTCATTAAAGAAAGTTGATTTAGTTGGGCTGCTGGGGCTTCTCCCTGGGCTGGGTCTGGGGCTGGAAAGTTGATTTAATAAAAGAAAAATACTAATTTAATCAGATTAATCACTTATTCAAATTGAGGATTTAGTTTGATAGTAAAAAAATAAAGAAAATATTATTAAATTTTTTTTTAACTTTATTTATAATATATATTTTTTTAATTAAAAACGAAGGTTCGAACGTTTGTTCGGAAAAACCCTGACGAAGTTCGAATCCCAAAAACAGGGTTTGGGGACAGCCTTAGGTCACCGATTACCTGCTTCAGGTGACCACAAAAACACTAAAAAAATCTGTAACAATCTCTCACAGAATACCATTTATTCAATTTACCATCTATTACACTATTTCAAGATTATGTTAATGCAAGTGCCTATAATATCACATTTAAAAGCCTTTACCCCCCCTTCAAACATTTTGATTAATCCAATAAGTAATGGTCTTTTGTTTTTTTTTCTTTAAAAGTATCTAATCCAATTGTGGTTGTAACAATAAGAATGCAGTTAGCGATATTTTCTTTCCCACCATGGTTCTTAAGGCTCAATCATAGTCCAGACATACCATACACAGACCATTCTCCACTGGGGTCAGACTAAAATGGTGCAATAGTGGACCTCGGCATATGTCCACATCGCATAGGCATGTCCGCACACCACTCCATTTCTCTGTCCACGCATACCTAGCGTTCGTGTACAATATGGTTCGGCATGCACGCTGATCAAAGGAGATCAGCGGATCAAAGAGCTGGTATGCCTGAATTATGAAAGGCAAAAGGACGACGGATTGTGTCTGCATATTGTATGGGAGGAGCCCTTAGGGTCATGAAGGGGTCATGTAGAACCATGTAGACTGTCAAGTAAAAACTGGAAAATTACCAAAATTGGTGTTAAAGAGCCCCCCCCCCCAGCTCACTCATGATGCTAATGGCCCTCAGTCACTGGTTTCAATGATCCTCGTGTTCCTCAGTCTAGGCTGTATGTATGAGGTACGAGCTAGAGAGTTCACTCGTACAGCTCCAAGGTAAGTCAACTGAAATTGGGTCATGGCTAGAAGGCATCTGCCTTTTGTTGCATTTTAATTCCGAAAACCGACAGTCACGCATATTAACATACTCCCATTTTAGGTTAAGGTCGTGCATGAGGCGGTTAAGATTAGGGTTAAGGTATAAACAAACTTTTAAAGGAGAAAGAAAAATCGATGAAATACGGATACCTTCTAGCCGTGACCCTGAAATTGATCCCATTATTTTACTGCTTCCCTGATCTCACCTGTGATGGCACAGCTGGCAGGCAAAGCAGTCTAAATGGTAGACGTTGTCCCTGGCTCTCATCACCATCTCAAAGGCGGGGATCAGCTTACTACACGCAGCACAACTCCCCGTCACACCAAAGAGCCTGCAGACAGAGAGGAAGGGAGAGAGAGAGAGAAGGAGAGCAAGAGAGAGAGGAGGAGAGCAAGAGAGATAAATGGATGTTAGTGGGTGAGGTTCTGTGCGGGATAATCCTTGGATGGATGCATTCGGCCTGCAAAGAACTGACGAAAATCTGAAATAAAAAAGGTATGAAAACTTAGTTCCAACAGCACTTCAGTTTTGAGTGAGTCTAACGAACATGAACCTGGGTGACCCTCGTCTCTAGAGACTCTACGGTGAAGAGGAAGCGTATTTACCGATGAATGGGGGGACGTCCCGAGTAGAACTGCAGATGACAAGTGAAAAGGTCATAGTATGAGTGACAAACAAGAGAACAAAAGCTAGCCCTAATTAACAGACTCTTCTGATCTAATGGGCCTTAGAAGGCACCTGGAGCCCTCCCCCCCTCCTTAACGAGGGTACGAAGCTCGATGCTAATTCTCTACTAATGGTCCAATTAAAAGAAATCACATGGTTTTAATCCTGCTCTTCAAAGGCTTTTGGCCTGCACACTTGCAATGATGAGGAAAACAGGAGGCAATCTAGCCAATTTAACTGTCAAAATGGGTTTTGGTCTTTAACAGCAACGCAGCTAATGAGAGACTTAGCTCCAACCAAATCCAGCTGGATTTTACACGAGACGAACACGAGTTCAGCAATGTGGTGGAGATATCAGGAGATCTCCAAGCAGGCCTCACACCATTCTTCCCAAGCGAACAAGTGCTGAAAAATAGTGTGAAAGAGTTGGATTTGATGTTGTATAGTACACCGTTCTTCTTCTTTAGTCATGTTCATAGCAAGTCAGGACCCTTCTATGCATCTAGATAGGCAAACCATGATATAAGGTATTAACACTTTGGCAGACAGGTCTACAATTAGAGTAGAGGAATGTCCCCCAATCGGAGGAGGATGATGATGTGATTCCCAGGGTACTTAGTCTCAGACTAGTCTACTTCGGCATGAGCATGCTCTGTGATGACACTGGCTCAAGGCTCTCGTCTAGAGGTGCAGGCAGGACACCATGCAGATGGACAGACCTTTGCCCTTCATAGTCCAGGTTTACCAGCTCTTTGATCAATGTGCATGCCAAGTCATATTTTATGACATGTGATTTTGACACCTGTACACTAGGGTGTCAAAATTGGGTGGTGCAGACATGCCTGATATTGACATATGCCGAGGTCCGCTATTGCATCAGTCCGCACAGACCCCAGCGGAGTAGTCCATGTGTGCCAAATCTGGATTGTGATCGAGCCTTGAAGGCACTTGTGTACAATTGTGACATTGTGAGTTTGAGTCCAGTTCAAGACTGTCAAGTCTATACATGTCATCCTCTCTCTCTCCAAAACTCTCCCATCACTCTCTCCCCTGGTCCACGAAAAAGGTAGACCTGTCACCTGGCATAAAAATTATGTTTCACTTAAAGCAAACCTGAAGCGACCGCAGGGAGACATGAGACGTACCTCAGGTAGTCCCGTCGACAGAGGATGAGGTTGGCTCGGGTGTAGAGGCTGGACCCCACCCGGCCGAGGCGACAGTCGCAGCAGGCACACTTCAGGCAGTCCTCGTGCCAGTACCTGTCCAGGGCTTGGAGCAGGAAGCGGTCCCGGATCTTCCCGTTGCACCCGGCACAACCCCTCGGCCTCTCTTTGGACTGGAGGGAAACCAGAGACACACCTGCCAGGAACACAGCCAGATAGGTTGATGAGAATACTGATGACCACAATGAGACAGACAAACAAACAAAAGAGACATATTGTTGGACAGACATGAGAAACGGGTAGACGTTGTAGTAGTCTACAGTACAAGACTGTAGATTATTATATATTTTTTTTTATAAAAAGCTTTGAAAGAGCTGGGTTGTTATGTTACATTTCCCGAACTAAGACATCTGAGCACAGTGTGAGGTGTCATGCAGGTGATCCTCGCGTGCAGAACTGTATTCCATCCTCCAAAGTTCTTAGCATCCTTGTTCTGTAGCCCATATATTTTATGATGAAGCCAGGTATCGGGTAATACAACCGTACAGATATCACTTCCAAATGTAAAAATCATAATTGTGATATATTTAAAACTAGACTGATACTCACTCTCTTCCTTATCCACCACCATCGTTTCAAACTGACAGCAATCCAACTCGGAAAATAAATCTCTCGCGGTAATTGTTCCTTTCCGGGCGACGCGTCAACAACACCTCCGAAGATGCGATGACGGAAATACAGTTGTAAAATCTCTATCAATCCCGCGTCGTTCAAACTTTTACTTAGCAGTGGCCGCTTTTCACAAACGCGTTCTGATCAAAAGTGAAATAGCACCCATGGCCGGTTCGGTGGACAAGGATGTGGACGAGGAGCAGATACGAAGAGGTTGTTTCAGGTATCACCTTGCTTGGAAGAGAGATGTCTCAACTGAAAGGCTGTCTTTGGTGCAGCAGCATTTATCTATATTTTTAACTGGGTCGCTTGGTTATGATTATGATCCCTTCTCGACGAGCTGTCCCGCTTGCGTTCGGAGGTCTCTCTCTCTCTCTCGCTCTCTCTCGCTCTCTCTCTCTCCCTGCACAACTCTCCCAGTCAAATGGCGTTCCAATCTTGCGTGCTAATTATATAAAGTCATTATGCTCACATCTGATAGTGGCACCTCCCCCTCTCTTTGAATCAATTATTCAATACACTGTAGCGCACCAGGACAGGCCAAGCCTGAGGTGTTTTAGAATGAGCTTATTCAACTCCAAGGACACCAATTATCTGCAGGGCACTCCAGTCATATTTAGCTTTTCAGCAGAACAGATTCATTGTTTATTTGTGTGTATATGCACGCCTGTGTGTGTGTTGATATAATACGGCTTGCAATGATGAACCTGAAATACAGATTAGGCCTATACGCTTTTTGATCAGAACAACTTTCACAAAAATCCAAGATGATGCTTAAAACGTATACAAGGACTTTCATTATGCACCCCCCCCCAATCCATAAACTGCACTCCTATGTTGGAAACCCAAGCCCGCTCTCCCACAAATAGACCATATAGCCTAAATCCCCTCATTAGGGCTTAGGCATTAACAACTGTTCCGACATGGGCTCTAGATGAGGTCACACTAATTAACCAGCCGCATTGACAGAGTACACCCTCATTATTCTCTCTCTCTCATCATCTGATAGCCCAGCCACGAGACAGCTAACGATCAACTGACTAATTAATCAACTGATGAGGTGCAAGGGAAGCGCTGGGTTCTCCGTTCATTTGTGAGACACATGGGAGCTAATTAGTTAAATTATTAATGCATCTAATTAAACAGCTTTGTTAGGTAATCATTGTTACAGTCCCGTCCTCCGGTGTCAGCCGAGATAAATGGATCGCCAGGGAGAGTGGTGCATTAGAGGCTAATTGTCCTTATTTTGACAGACATCAATGCCCATGAATAGCCTAGATTGTACATTACAGGGTCCATTAGGATAATTACGCTAAGAGGAGCCTCTCTCTAATATTAAAGGTGAGAAGGGGTGGTGGTGGGGGGAGTGGGGGTAGCGGTGGTTGTAGTAGCTCTCGTTAGCAGTCAGGGAAAACAGGCACCCTTTCTGGCCATCTGCTTGGGCGGCTGTCATGTCCCCGGTGTAAAGGTTAGAGGGAAAGGTGGATGGTGTTTTTCTAGACAGGACTTTGTAAAGGTGTGTCTGTCTGTTATGTGGCCTTTGCCAGACATGTTATACATCTCGCACATTAACAACAGACCTCTATGTGGAGGTAGCAGACCATGGTTTCAAATCTGTGAAGTCATGCCTATCCTATCCAGGGATTAGCCTTCCAAAGTTTGTGCCAGTATGAAAGGAACACGGGTGGAAAGGTGTTTACCCGTATTCTTTCTGCTTTTCCCCGCGTGACTGAATTAATAAGTGTGCTTGAAAAGAGCCACAGAGCATGTATCCATGGAACATCGTGTTGATTTAATGACTATATAAATGTCGTGGTGTTTGAGTCATCGACTTGTTCACTAGATGGGGTAAAACTGCCATCAGTTTTTTGGCTACAGGAAACCTTCCATTCCTACCATTTCTTGCTGCTATGATATGTGCCTCAACCGAAGCACTGTAGCAATTATCTAGTGGCAAATAACTTTAAAGTCGTAGACCAAGGTTAGCTGGATATGTGTACAAAGTCTTTGGTCAATCAGACTTATGGCATGGTCACATTTGCAAGCAAGCAATCCACCTCAGCCTTCCTTCTCTCCACCCCCAAGTCCAACCATTGCCGTTTTCGGGACAGAGCTCTTCTCCAAGGCAGCTCCCAGGCTCTAGAACTTCCTCCCCCAAGACACCAGAAACTCAGAGTCCCTCACAGATTTTCAATCCTGCCACAAGACCCATCTCTTCTCCACTTACTTCTCTTAGCTGAATTTTTACTTATTAATGATAGAGGTTAGACAGTTAATTGCCCTATTTCATAATGACACAACTATTTAAACAGAACGCAAAGTGATGAGAGGTGGAAAAAAGGCACTTCTCACACACACACACACACACACACACACACACACACACACACACACACACACACACACACACACACACACACACACACACACACACACACACACACACACACACACTCACCTGGATCTAGCAGCCCTTACAGGCCTACCCACAGCTCTGTCTCCTTTGATCTCTCCTTGAGTATGACATAACATGCAATAGGAATTGTAGCCCTTTTTATACATAGTCCCACTATTTTAGGAGACCAAACGTTTTGATCAATTTACATAAACTTAAATAAATCCTTTGCAATCAATGGACCTCATTCACCAACATTGTCTTAAGATTTCTCTTGCGACAACATCCTTGGAAGGTCGTAAGAGAAAGTCAACGACAATTACCCCCGGATTCACCAACGCATGGAGAGGTTGTCTTAACTTGCCAAATGATCTCAGCTGTGATTCCCAGAATGAGATACGCCACTCATTCACAAACTTGAACGCACGTTCCCGTTTACTTAATTTGCATACAGACACGCCCCTCCAGCTCATTATAATGCGAGGGCCGTGCGCAAAAAAAGGGTAGTGTATTCAACAGGTAGCGCGGAAGCGCGTTGTGACGGATCAAAATTAGATTTGATTTATACTGTCTTGTTGCGTGCTCCTGGCCACCTGCCGCAGCGTGCGCACACACACACGCGCACGCGTGCGTACTGTATAGTCTACGTGCGTAATGAATGAACAGTAGGCTTATATTATTCTAATTACTTGTTTTATTAGGAGATCACATATACTGCGCTGCCCTATAGTAGTCATACTGTAGTTCTACTAAAGTACAGTACAGTACACATCTTAGCATGACATCTTAAGGTTGCTCGGCATGTTGGTTGACATCGACCTGCATTAAATGTAGTAAACTGGCATGAGAAATGTAGGAAATTGGTAAGCGGTGGTAAGCTTGACTGAAACCTCAAACGATTGCGGACATGCCGAGCAGAGTCCGGTCCGCTCACAGTACGCCCGACTCTGTGGCGGCCTTGGATGTCATGCATGTGTACTGTACATACTGTACGTACTACTATAGGGCAGCACATACATACATGAACGTCAGCAAAACAAAAGAGATGATTGTGGACTTCAGGAGGTCGGGGGTCAGGGACTACAGCCCCCTCAGCATCGACGGGGCACCGGTTGAGAGAGTGAACAGTTTTAAGTACCTCGAAGTCCACATATCCGAGGACTTGACATGGACCACACACATTGACAGTGTTGTGAAGAAGGCACGGTAACGCCTCTACTTCCTTAGGCGCCTAAGGAAGTTCCAAGTCAGTCAGAAGATCCTTAAGAACTTCTACTCATGCACAATAGAGAGCATCCTGACTGGCAATATCACCTCCTGGTTTGGGAATAGCACCGCACAAGACCGTAGCAGACTACAGAGAGTGGCCTGTTCAGCCGAACGCACAATTGGAGGGGGGCTTCCCACTCTCCAGGACATTTACAACAAGCGGTGCATGGGTAAGGCTAAGAGAATTATCAAAGACTCCAGCCACCCAAACAACTGCCTCTTTGAACTGCTGCGGTCAGGCAAGCGATACCGGAGTCTCATGGCAAGCACAGAGAGACTCAGAAGAAGCTTCTATCCTCAGGCCATCAGAATGCTAAATGACAATAACACTATGTAACAACCATCAAATGCACTCACAGCACACACATCCACACGCACTCACTCACTTTAAACAAACAACTCACTGCAGCACTCACTTTAGAACACCTAAACACACTTTATATTTATTGGTAAAGAATTTGCACTACAACCCATACCTCATTACACCTTACTGTAAATTGTACCTAAATTGTACCTCATCCCATTTCTGCATTGTACTGTATAGTATATAGTATATTGTATTGTAACTCAGTTTCTTTTCTACTCTGCATTGTACATTGTATATATGTATATATTGAACACTTTTGTCTACGTACTTGACTTCTATACTTATCTATTTTTATCTAGCACAATCTCTGGAGCAAAACAGAAAGAAGCATTTTATATAAAAGTATTCTGTACTTCTGTATGACAACTAATAAAGAAACTTGAAACTTGAACTACAGTATCTACTATCTCCTAATGAAGCAAGTAATTTGAATAATATAAGCCTACTGTGTCAAGTCAAGTCAAGAGTTTTATTTGTCACGGCATACAAGTATACAATGAAATGCGGGTGGTCTTGCCCGCAACTATGTGCAATACAGTAGTACAACATATAATAGAATCCAATAAAACAACATTGTGCAATAAACAGGTAACATAGTAGGGCATATCGGTATTTGTACATAAGTTATTTACAGAGCATGGAGGACATGCTAGGTCCTGTGTGTGTGTGTGTGTGCGTGCGTGCGTGCGTGCGCTGAACAGGTGGCCAGGAGCGTGCAACAAGACGGTCTAAATATGTAATATTAATACAGTCAATTCCACTATAGATATATCCACGTGATTAGCTTTAGTTCTTTATTTATCCACTGTCATTTTCAGTGTTGGTGTAGTGTTTTTATTTATTTTCGGACATCACAATGCCTCTTGAGTGTAGAAACACTCTTTTTTACATGTTGGACTAGAAATAGTGTCTGTCAAATGAGCCATACTATTGTCTCCTAGCTATAATATAGAATATACAATAGCTCCGCAAAGATCGTGAAATATCGTGAAAATGGTCATGTACGGCGCACACCAGTCTGTCCGACTTACGACTGCTCTTCAGCGCTCCTAAATCCTGCTCTTTGTTAAGACCGAATCCAGGAGAAGGGACCGTTGGTGAATTCCAAAATCGGCCCGAAAATGTCTTAAGTGGAGCTAGGACAAAAATGTGTCTGATCTTTTGTCTTAAGTCCGTTGGTGAATGAGACCCAATGACTGCCCCCAGTCAGAAATCCTTAACACTTTCACTGCCACTCACGAGATATCTCGGGTTTCCGATAGTTATGTTGAAAGCCACTCACGAGATATTTTTTTTTTTTAGCGATCTGAAATCATATTGCATCACGCAAGCCTACCCTAGTATACCCAAGCGCCGCCGGCGATCATATGTGGAAAAAAGCGCCCCCTATCGTCTCCCAGATGACATAAGGGATTTTGGAATGGACTCAATGAAAATGGATGGGGAAAAAAATCCTGTACTCCACATTTTCCAGTCCACTGATGCAGCCGGGGTTATCACTAGGGGTGCACCGATGTATCGGTCGGGTATCGGTATCGGCCGATAAGTGCCTTGTTGACTGCAATCGGCCTATCGGCCGATAAGCTCGAATGTGCCGATGGCAGTAGCCGATAAATATCCATCAATTTGTGTAGCGTCAAGACAAAAAAAAGTTCACTCGCGACCTACCTGCACAACGCCGCCCCCGGCCCACACACACAAGCTACTGCATCAAAGTTACTACTTATGATTAACAAGGCATTCGTTTTGTGGCATTAACATTATATAGTTAGTGTTACACGTTCATAACATCAGCATATTATTTACCCGAACGTAGCAAGCGTTCATACTAGCTCAGTTCCTTCCGTTGCTCACAGAGCCCTGAGTTTTACCCATTCTGCAATCTGTTAATAACGTTTTCAATCAGACATGTATAGAAAGGCTTTGTTTTATTATAACATTAGTTGCAGTAAAATCATTATGCCTCATTTAAGTCATCCTGTGGAGCTAAAAGCTAAACGTTGGCCGCGCTGTGTTGTTGTTCTAGAAAACCTGTCGTCAAAATCAATGGCGGACAAAAGCAGAAGTAAAAAATGCAACACGCTTGCCGATTGGTGGTAACAGCAGAGGCGGGTGCAAGCGGTGTGTGACGTAATTGGCAGAATCGACTGTCAATCAAAATGTCATTGGTTGAGACAATAGTATCTTGCTACAGCCCAGCAGGTAGACCATGCTGGGAGAACTAGTATCTAGCTGCAGCCCTGCAGAACATACTGGGAGAGAGATAGTGCTATTTCTTGATGTTTCCTTTTTTTAAGTAAGTAAAGAGGCCTATGTTCATATCGGTGAGCACAATTTGTAAGACAAATATACAGTAGTTTCATAAAAAAAAATATATATATTACAAAAAAAGAAATATTACAAAAAAAAATATATTTAAAAAATATTTAAAAAAAATATTTTGCCACAAATATCGGTATCAGTATCGGCCGATTGTGAGTCGTAAAATGTATTTGTCTTTGCTGCTAACAAAGCAGAGACCAATTCCCCTTGATATATTTGAATGGGACTTAATGGGATTTTAGGTGTATAAAATCTATAATACTCAAACACAGTATGGGATATGTAGTTGACTCTGAGAGTAGTCTCTGAGTGTTATGTTGTTCAGTCCCTGAGGGTTCAAAGACAATATAAACCATCACCATCACGCTCCTGGGTGACATTTACACTGGACAGTCATGCCTTGTTGTGCTCAGCAGCTGGAAATGACCACAGCCTTTCACAACCAAGCAGGAAGTCATCACAGAAACTGGTGGTTTTCGAGTTCATCTAGCACATGCTCAAGAAAGATGTTCATGACTGGAACAATGTCTGCATGGAATGTCAGCAGTCAAAAGTGCCATTCCAGGGCTCTGTTGGCACCTTTCACAATACCTGAGAGGCCTTTGACCATGTTAATGTAGACCTGGCGGGACGCCTGCCACCCTCCTGTGGGTTCACCCACCTCCACCACCCACCTCACAGCAAGAAGGTCCTGCGTTTGAATCCTGCTTGGGGACCCAGGTGGCGTGTAGCTTTTCTCCAACTCGTCCGTGTTTCTGGGTTCCCGTTTTGCGCTCTGATTGGCCAGGTCATGCGACATGTGCACCAATCGTGGGACGGCAAGTTCTGCGCCTATTTCCGGGTCGAACAGCCTGCAAACTACCTAACGCCTAGTTTATCACTGGTTAAGCTTAGTCGACTCTTTCGAAGTTGGTTAAGGTTAGAGTTTGGAATCAGGGCTGGTGTTCTATCGCCCTGCTCTAAGACAAACTCTAACCTTAACCAACTTCGAAAGAGCGCCTAAGCTTAACCAGTGTAAAACGTGCTGTCCCACGATTGGGCGTACATGTCACATGACCTGGCCAATCAGAGACGCGGAAACACGAACGTGTTGGAGAAAGGTGGGGTATCTCCCAGGCCTTTCTGTCTGGAGTCATGTTCTCCCCGTGCTCGCAGGGGTTTCTCCAGAAAAAGAGATAAACCCAATAGAAATACATGCAGAACAGATCGCTAACACTGTTGCATCCCTTGCAAAGACGGATAGGAGCACTTGGATTGGTCCCCGGGCGCGACCCACGCCGCAGCCCATGTCTGCTCCTGGCTTCCCTTGGGGGGGAAGGACGACGGGGTAGGTCAAGCGCAGAGAGGAATTTCATTGTGTGTGTGTGTTCCTATATGTGTCGCCCATCTCACATGTGTGTGTTCGCTGCATGACAATGTAGCAATGTGTGCTACAAAGACTTCTTCTCACAATGGTCGACAGAACCTCCCTGTGGCTGGTTCATCTGCACCTGGGTCACCCAGTTTGGCATCCCATCTGACATCTCCTTTGGAGCGCCATCGCCCAGGGCCTTGGAGTGAAGCTCCACCATACCACCACCATCCCCAGACTAACGTACTGTGTGAACGGTTTCATCATATTTCATCAACCGAGTCTACCGTTGGGAAACCAGCCCCATCAGGAGCTCAGATGTGGAAAAAAGCGCCCCCTATCGTCTCCCAGATGGTAATGCACCCTTTTGGAATGGACTCAATGAAAATGGATGAGAAAAGAAAAATCCGGAATCCACAGTTTTTCTTCTCACGCATGTAACCGGAGACGATCCCAGTCATTGTGGACCATCAGAACAGCGTGTAATATGTGTTTACAGTATGTAGCGTTGGATCAATAAAAGCGATAGATTTTTGGAATGGAATCAGTAATTGGAATAATCTTTTTGGATAACATCTGATCTCAGGTAAGGAATCTATTTTACCAGTCTTAGGATAATCAGACCTGTTTTCACGGAGATATAAGCTTTTCCCCTATGTGTGATGTGGCTGTTTGGCTGTGCGAGCGATCAGGAAATATATCAGATCAGATATCAGATTGCCTATATAGCGTGCATACGTACACATATACTATCGATAATCTAGCGTTTAATTTGAACGTTTTTGTGTATTCTAGAATATTCCGTTTATTATGGAATCTTTTTATTTCCCTTGAAAACTAGGGCTTTTCAAGATGCTATAAAACGGAAATGACCCGATAAAAAAACAATCCGCTTCGACAATGTTGACTGGAAAATGAGTCATTGATAAGCGACGGGGCAGATTAGACACATAGCCATAATTTAAAACATAGATTAGGCGATATTAACGCTAACATTGAAGTGGATGGTGGGCATTCAAGCACTAAATCGTGTGCCCCCTGCTGGCACTGAAAGAGTTATTAAGGAGGACCTCATCCTTGACACCCTGCCTTACTTGTTTGTCTATGGTGTCCCCAATATCACAAGCCCCTGGTCCATGGACCAGCAAGGGTCTGTGCTCCTGGAGAATGCTAGGGTCCTCGTGCCAAGGCCCACATTGCAGCATGGGTTTCCCCAGTCCCACGTTACATCCAGCCTCCGCATGGTGTCTTCACCCGCCATGAGTCTGTACATGAACTGGCAACTTATTTTAAACCAACTGAGTTATCTTCTGTGGAACATGGTAATGTACTCTCAGAGGATTTTTACATCAAAGAGGTATCCAGTGATACAGTTAAAAAGATAATAGTGAACATGAGTAACTCAACGGCAAAGGATATTGATAACTTATCTGCTGTTAGGGATGTCCCGATCCGATCACGGGATCGGGGGCTGATCACATGATTTTCAGAAGATCGGGATCGGGGGAAAAAAATCTAGAGTAAAAAAAATAATAATAATGTACGTCTTAAACTCATACTGAGGCCTTAGTTTTGGTTTTAAATTACATATCATTCATTTATTTATTGTCACACAGAGCAGAAGAATTTGCCAAAACAAACACATTTCCTTTGATTTACACCGTCGCACAACAGTGACGTATGCCGAAAATAGCAGACCTACAAGCTCCCGCAACACCGGCAGGTTATGTCCACCTGATGACTCGGAGCAGCTAGACAAAATGTCAGAAGTTTGGAAGCATTTTAAAATTGAAACTAAAGCCAGTCCAATAGCCAGTTGCAATGTTTGCAAGGCGGACGTTCCGCGTGGAGGAAAGAACAGAGCTGCGTTCAACACGACCAATCTAATATGCCACCTGAGAAACAGCCACAAACAATAACAAAAGAATGGGGGAGGCGGCTGGTGCTTTATTGATTACAATGCCTTGCTTCAATGAAGTTAACGTTCGCCTGGATAATGTCAACATTCGCTTTGTGAGGATTATCGTTAGCGTTTCAGACCAAAATGGAGCAAATCATTACGTAAGTCGAACACTGTGAATGTATACTAATGTGCAAACAGATTGAAACTTTTAATATTTCTCGTATGAAGCACATTCTCAGGGGCTCAGGGTGAATGTAATGTGAGCCACCACGCTCGAGGGGCTATTGAGGCAACAGAGGGGCTTGTCTCGCTTCGCCAGTTTCTGACAAAAATGCGTCAAATCGGTTACTAATGTGAAAGATCGGTTCGGGAAAGATCGGTATCGGCAGAAAAAAAATCACATGATTGGGATCGGATCGGGAGCAAAAAAATGCGATCGGGACATCCCTAGCTGCTTTTATTAAGAAACACCAGAACTGTTTGCTGGAGCCTATTATTCACTTAGTAAACCTGTCAATAAGAACAAATACATTCCCAGAGAGCTGGAAAACGGCAATAATTACCCCGATTTATAAGTCGGGTGACAAGGACATGGCAAGTAACTACAGGCCCATTGCCATCCTATATAATTTCAAAAATCCTAGAGAAGATTGTTGCTGGACAGTTGATGGAACATTTAGAGGCCAATCAATTGCTCCATCCACAGCAATTCGGGTTTAGACCTAAATATTCCACAGAAACAGCTAATTGTTATCTTATTGAGAGGGTCAAGGGTCTATTAGTCAAAGGAAATGTTGTAGGGACAGTGTTTCTGGACCTAAAAAAGGCATTTGACACAGTTAATCACAATGTTCTTTTGTCTAAGTTAAAACATTTTAAGGGTCTGTACTTGGGCCACTGTTATTCACCATGTACATTAATGACCTACCGCAAAGTTGTCCAGGTGTCAGCTGCCAGATGTACGCTGACGATACCGTCATCTATGTGTCTGCTAAAACAGCTAGCATGGCAGCTGAGCACCTGACCCAGGTGTTACATAACATCTCCGACTGGCTTGTGTCGTCTCATTTGACCTTGAATGTCAAGAAAACTGTCTCTATGTGTATCTCCATACGCAAAAGGCCTATAAATGATTTGTTTGAGGTGCAAACTTTAAATGAAATAATTGCCGAAGTGAATGAGGTCAGGTACCTAGGAATCATATTAGACAAGAACCAATTTTTTTTAATCCACTTTTTTTCCTTATTCTCTATTTTTCTCCCATCCCAATTTCGTGTTTCCAATTCTCCCCTCCCCTGTCTTAAACGTTGCTCGACTATGCCCCCCACCGGTCGGTTGTAGGGAGGAACATTTTGTAATTTTCTGTAATATTAGACTCGTTTTTAAATGTTTGCACAATCATGTATCATCATTATTTTCTGGACTGGTGGTTAGACATTGGAGCTCTAGTAGAGCAAACACACAAGCTTCCAATAATGGTGACTGTACTGTTCCCATGTGCAAGAGTTAATTTGGACAGTCTGCCTTCTCTGTTAACGGGGCAAACTTATGGAACTCTCTGCCTACTGGCTTAAAACTGGAGTCCAATGCCAACGTCTTCAGCAGATGACTCAAGGTATGGCTGAAATCAAAGCAGCAGTGCTCACATATGTACTATATGCGGACTGGTTTTGTTGTTTTGATCATGGACTCTTGCTCTGGAAAATATTTGTTCTGATTTGTGATTTTAATTCTGTATTTTACTGTAAAATTTATTATATTAAGCCTCAATGGACTAGTGTTGAAAACGAAGGTTATCCTATAACCCGAGTTATATGAATACTGGCTGAGCGTCTCGCTCTGCCATTATGAGATATCATCTCTCCAGCACCTACTGTGCCTGTGGAAACTTTTTCACATGCACCCCACCTGCACGTGACCACGCCCACTCCCGTGCGTGCCTCTACAAGAGGCAGGAAGTGGTCAAGCTTACACCCTTCCAAGTTCGAATTACATACGCGGAACACATCCAAGGGACCTCAGGGCGCTGAAGAGCGAGACGCTCAGCCAGTATTCATATAACTAGGGTTATAGGATAACCTTCGTTATATTATCATACTGGCCAATCGCGTCTCGCTCTGCCATTATGAGATCAAAAGGGGCAGAGCGGACGCGTGGCCATGTCAAATGCACCCCCTGAGGGCCCGTAAGCCCCCGCCAGGGAGGAGGGGAGTCCCGTCCACCCGCCCGTCCTAATGAAGGGCGGGAGGCAGTCAACTACAACCAATGTGCGAAAAAAGGGAACCAGGCACCCCAGAACGCACAGTGCAAGCGGGACCACGTGTGACACAGCACCCCGCGGTCCACACCCACACACCTGCTAGCCCACCCGATGGCGGGATGCAGGAGAGGTCCCGGACCTCAGGACTGCCTGGGAGACAGAACCCCCAGTCATGTCCATGAGGTAAAACCTAACGAAAGGACCCGGGGAGGACCAGGAGGCCGCAGCGCAGATGTCCTCCACCGAGGCCCCCCCCCCAACAGGGCAGCGGAGGCCGGCACCCACGGGTGGAGTGCGCCCTGACGCCTGCGGGGGGGAACCTGTCCGGCCAAAGTGTAGCAGAGCGCAATGCCCTCGCGCAATGCCCTCGCATAACCAATGTGACAGGCGTTGCTTGGACAGCGCCTTACCCGCATGAGAGCCACCGTAACAAACAACAGTCGATCGGTAGCCCTGAGATCCTGCGTGCGACTAAGGTAAACCTTCAGCGCACGGACAGGACACAACAAGTGAAGGCTCGCCTCCAACTCACTAGTGTGAGGAGGAGGGTGAAACGCCTGAAGTACAATATCCCTGGAGCGATAAAGCTCTGGATATTCTTTGGCACGAAGGCCATATCAGGCCACAGAGTCACCTGCTATTGGCCCGAATAGACAGGTACTCTGACCGCACCGAGAGAGCACACAGCTCACCCACGCGTTTAGCGGAAGTGACGGCCAAAGGAACACGGTCTTAAGACAGACGATCCAATGGCGCCTGCTCAAGAGGCTCAAACGGGGCCCCCAACAGCCTTTCCAGGAACAGTTGGAGGTCTCGACTCGGAGACAGAGCACGTTCCACAGGCTTGAGACGCCGTGCGCCAAGCAGGAACGTCCCGTGAGAGGGTGGCAGAACAGTGTTCTGCCCTCAAAGCCCACATGATAAGAAGATATAGCTGCGGCGTATACTTTCACTGTCGAGGCCGACCGCCTATCCAGGATAGACTGGAGAAAGGACAGAACCGAGTCCCCTCACACCACTCTCGAACCATACGCCACTTCCCTGTGTAACCCACGGTTACACCACCTGTAACCACCTGCCTGGTATGAGACCTGGCGATCTCCTCTGACCGGCTGAGGACCAGAACGTCATCTAGGGTAGAAGAAGGTACAGACTTGGTGAAGATGCGAGGAGCCAGAGAGTAGCCGAACGCTAAGCCCTGAAACAGGAAGCGTAGGTATGTCCTAGGAGGGAAGATCGGGATGTGATATACGCATCCTTCAGGTCTATGGAGGCGAACCAGCCTCCCACTCTGACAGCGCTTAACAGGTGGTTGACGGTCACATTCTGAACCTTCCATGGGACAGGTCCAGTATGGGTCTGACACCCCCCCCCCCCCCCCCCCCGATTTCTTGGGCACCAGAGAATATCGGGAGTAAACACCACTAATCGCGTCCTCCCATGGGACCACGACGATGGCCTGCTTCGCCGCCAGAGAATGAATCTCTTCGGCCAGGGCTGTCACTGCCGCGGACTCTGACAATAGAGTCTATACCAAACCCAAAAACGGAGGGCGGGGTGTGCAAACTGTAACACAAGCCCCGCCATCAGCGTTCTCTCCATCCACACCGACATATGGCACTACTGTAGCCATACGTGGTAAAAATCCCAAAGCGCCCCCACCGCCAACTGGTGCAGGTTCGCTAAGAATCGTAGACAGGTGGCCCGGTCCCTCCCGCTGTGCGTTGTCAACCCTGGACTCGCCAACCGCACGAACAGGGTGTCTCGCGGAGCCGGGATATCGCACCCTGACTCTACCAACGAGGCAATCGCACGGGGGGAGCGGCCATCACTGATACGGGGGGAGCGGCCATCACCCCTGGTGACAGAGGCTCCCCCGCTGAGCATCTTCCCGGCTTAGCTTGCTGGGGACAGCCTGCTCTGCAGCTGGACATGCATGGTGTGTGGTCCCCACACTGCCCGATAGGGTGAGCCCCTACACACCGTAGCCCTGTAGTGATATTACTACCACCCAAATTACGCGTGCCTGACTGACCACCGCCGGACGTCCGGCTGGGGGAGGCACTAACATAATACCCAGTCTGGCGAGGGTGGGGCTGGGGGAACCCACGCTGCCACCTCCTGGGCCTAGGGTTCCCCCTCTGACAAAATGTTTTAGATACAGGGAACGCTGCTCCGTCAACAGATACAACACCAGGCTCACCAAACACAGACGCAGGACGTGTGGTGTGGGAGCCTCCTGACAGCACAGCATTCTCATAGACAGACCCAGGCCTAGCTAGCAACTGGGTGTCAGCCCCTGTCTCCATGAGAAGCGATATGTGGGTCCGCTTGCGCTTCACTGGAAGAACGCGGCCCGCAGCCAAAGGGGACAAATCAGAGCCTTGAGTCCCGTAGTGTAGCGGGGGGGAGTAACCGGAGAGCGTGCTAGACACAGCTAGATGGCAACGGTTTTTCAGGCCGTGCCCATCTAATATAGCCGATCCCTCGGCCACCGAGGCTGTCGGCACCGTGACCACCTGTTCTCTTTGTGTCCAGGTCATCTCAGCCGGGGGACACATGGCCGGGGGCCTCGCCACAGCCGCTGGTGAGGCTGTGCTCTCACCTCTGGCTGCGTGGTGTGGGGCGGCGTGGAGCCCAGGTCAAATACCACACGCGCCTCCGTGGACAGACCAAAGTCCATCTGCGGAGAGGGGAGCCCTGAGGAGGAGAACCCTGCTCTCCTCAAGGGGAGATTGCTCCAACCAAAGATGCCTGTGAACAACCGTTGACAGCATCCTAGCCCTCCCTGCGGTTATAGCTTGCGGCTGGGTCAAAAGCTGAATAACCAGGCGGTCGGATGGCGTAGCGGAGATTGCGCTCATCACCAATGCAAGAGGCTGCGGTCTCGACTCCCGGAGTCAGCATTGCCTGCGGCTTGGGCCGGTCGTCATACTAACTCGTTTGGCTGAGTTAGCGGGAGGGAAGTCGAGGGTGGTAATCTGGCGTTGTGGACAGCGATGCCTACAGGTCTGGTCTGGGCGCCTGCTCAGCGAAAGGCAGGAAATGGTTACGCGTTACGCTTCACCAATGAGAGTCCTCGCTGCCAGGTGAAAAGAGAGCCACTGGCTGTCTCCACATGTGTCGGAGGAAGCATGTGGTAGACTTCAGGGTTCCCTTGTACCGACCAGTAGGAGGAACATGCACACAACAACCAGGTAGGGGGGGAAATAGAAAACCAAAAAAAGAAAAAAAAAAGAAAGGTGAATAACCTCAAAACCTTGCGCGATGGTCTTGGCGTCGGCTAGCCCTAAGGCCCCACCACTGACACCATTTTCGACAGAAAAAAGAGCCAATTGAGCAATGTTATTAGTTTCTGCTAATTCTGTACTGCAGCGGTATACGCTTCATCAGCCCACTCAGCCACCTGCCGGGCCGACTCGCCTCTTACCGTTCTACCATGTCAGGGCAAAGGACCGTCTAATACTTAGTGCTTCACTAGTAGTCATGCATGCAATAACCTCCACTGCGGCACACCTGTGCACCCGTGTAAGGGATAAATGAATGAAAGAACGAAAACTCCATTAACAGGTTGCAGAATGGGCACACTTACCACGGCCCAATACACACAATTGTTAAGGGGATGCAGATCAGAGAAAAACGTTTGTCTTGTCTACATCAGGGTCCCCCATTTTCAATTCTTAGATTCATAAATGCACACATGTCCTGAGCCCTGTCATCAGGCCATCCACCCGTATAAGGGGTAAATAAGCCCCAGCCAACCCACAACATTAGACACTGATTGACCGTCGGTAATGAAATGATTAAGCAGAGGGAAAACTGAAGACAGTCCCGTCGGGACACATGGAACGGAGCCCCAAAACATTAGCATTAGCAGTAGCTGCGCGTGCCAGGATGAATTGGCACATTCAACAACGAGTCATGTTGACCACATTCATCCAATACCCAGCCCCCCCGCACCAACACATCGCCCGGTCGTCTCACGAGACAACGAGTAGTATAAGGGCCAACTTGACTTAACAAAACAATAAATCTGTAAAGCCCTTGAGGAGCTAAAACATATAGTTGACGCGTCTGTTGCTCGTGCTGGGTACTCGTCTGGTGAAAAAATGTATATCCACAAGGTCCGTTCCAATAATACCCCAAATGGGTTTATTTACCTTATAAATACCGAAAGCACAATTTGCCTGTGATATAAGTAAACGGCACCGCTAATATGAACAAACAAACACTATACACTACAAACAAAACGATAACCAAACAACGTGTCGAAGTGACGTGACGACGTGACAACGGTCAAAAACTGTTAAGCTCTGCCGGTAACCAAACACACCTGCCTGTCATCAGTCCCGTTACCCATTAAGTAGCTACGTATGTCACCTACTGGTGAGCAACGGGAACTGATGCCACAAACCCAATTTGGCAGGCTGGCAGGCACAATGTATACAGGAAGAACAACATAAATACATCAAACAAAACAAATGCATAAAATATAACACATGGCACTACAACCATGTAAATTGGCTCTTACAAGTAGTATTGAATATGCTAGTACCAACGCCTGTCGTTGTCGGTCCTACCTGAGCACGGCATGGCTCGACTGCCAAACGCCGCGCGTAGTCCATCGGTCCACTGCCAAGAGACGAGGAAAGTTCAGAATAGGACCGACGTCCCGTCCGGACGTGCCGAGAAGGGTCCGGGGGCTGGCGTACTTCTGGCGAAAGTCCAACATTGCGTAATTTCTCCCTTCGCTTCATAATAACGTTCCACCTGGTTGAAGTGCATATGAGCAGCTTCCGCGGATGGAAAAGAATAAGGAAGGGTGTAAGCGTGACCACTTCCTGCCTCTTGTAGAGGCACGCATGGGAGTGGGCGTGGTCACGTGCAGGTGGGGTGCATGTGAAAAAGTTTCCACAGGCACAGTAGGTGCTGGAGAGATGATATCTCATAATGGCAGAGCGAGACGCGATTGGCCAGTATGATAATATAACTAGCACTTGTGCTATAAACACACAAAACAACGCATCTGGTCTGTCCACTGTGGCTGGTCCAATGTAGCTGTGGTGTCCATTTTAAATGTTTTCATTCATTCATGACGCCCACGTAGGCATCGTCAGCCACCCTGTGACCAATTTTTCTGCATCCTAGAGGCCAAGGCTTTTGTGGTTGATGTCAGGGGTAAGCCGGACTATGTTCCTGTCTGTAGACAGACATTTAAATTACAGCTCCGGAAGAAATTGCCTCCAGGGTAACAAATCCCTTGGGACCGCTCAAGGGAAAGGTTCACGCAAATATAACAAATCTTGGCGTAACATTTAACCAGTCCATGGTACTCGAGAAGCACGTAAAATCCCTGACCGTACCGGGTTTTTCCACCTCAGGAATATAGCCAAACTCCAGGCTATTTTATTGCATGCAGAGCTAGAAATGGCTATTCATGCTTTTATTCAATCTAGGCTGGACTACTGCAACTCTTTATTTACATGCCTGAGCAAAGCCTCAGTGGACCGGCTACAACTGGTCCAAAATGCTGCTGCTAGGTTGCTTACCAGGTCCAAGAAATCCTGCCATATCACACCAGTCCTGGCCTCCCTGCATTGGCTTCTTGTCCAGTTCAAGATCCAATTCAAGGTCCTAGTTTTTACATACAGAGCAGTTCACAGTCAAGCCCCCACGTACATCTCAGACCTCATACACCCCTATAATTCCAGCCGGTTCCTAAGGTCTTCTGATCAGGGCCTCCTAGTGGTGCCCCGAACCAGGCTAAAGATTAAGGGGGACCGAGCTTTTGAAGCAGTGGCCCCTAGGATCACACTACTTCCCCCAGTTCCCTTCCTTGCTGAGCAGGCGCCCCGACCGACCTGTAGGAGTCGCTGTTTACAACGATCCGGATACACACCCCACCGGCTTCCCACCCGCCAACACTGCCAATTGTGTTAGTATGGACGACCGACCAAGCCGGAGGTACTGCTCCGTGGACGTATGGACGACCGCCCTGTCCGTGCCTGTTTTTATATTGTATGTTTTTATTAATTGACCTGTTCTTTTGTTTTTTTTACTTGTGAAGCTCTGATTTTACACTGTTTTTACATTGTATGTTTTTATGAATTGCCTTGTTAATTTTCTTTTTAGTTTTAAACTTGTGAAGCACTGTGCATTCATGCTGGGAAGGGTGCTATATAAATAAAGTCTTTACTTACTTACTTACTTACTTACTTACTTACTTACTTACTTACTTACTTACTTACTTACTTACTTACTTACTTACTTACTTACTTACTTACTTACTTACTTACTTACTTACTTACTTACTTACTTACTTACTTACTTACTTACTTACTTACTTACTTACTTACTTACTTACTTACTTACTTACTTACTTACTTACTTACTTACTTACTTACTTACTTACTTACTTACTTACTTACTTACTTACTTACCTTTTGAATCCAGCCCACCTAAATCTGGATTGATCCTACTCCTTCAGCCCAACCCCAGGCATCCAGAGACCTTCTGGTCCCTGCTCTGAGTTTCTGGCACCATTTCGGCCCTGTGATTCAGTGTCCACAGCGGCTGACATCGCCATCTCTAGTGAATTCTGGAGGAACCCACGGGTACTTGTACATAATTCACAGTGAAATTGCCAATGTTATTATGACCTTGTGTTACGTTCAGTCCTTGATTAAGTTATTAGAACAAGGTACCTTTAAGACAGTCTCTATGATGCAGAGAGATGATGTCACATTCATGTGCCTGAGTTGTAAGAAGTGAATGAAGCTGGCGTACTTCTGGCGAAAGTCCAACATTGCGTAATTTCTCCCTTCGCTTCATAATAACGTTCCACCTGGTTGAAGTGCATATGAGCAGCTTCCGCGGATGGAAAAGAATAAGGAAGGGTGTAAGCGTGACCACTTCCTGCCTCTTGTAGAGGCACGCATGGGAGTGGGCGTGGTCACGTGCAGGTGGGGTGCATGTGAAAAAGTTTCCACAGGCACAGTAGGTGCTGGAGAGATGATATCTCATAATGGCAGAGCGAGACGCGATTGGCCAGTATGATAATATAACTAGCACTTGTGCTATAAACACACAAAACAACGCATCTGGTCTGTCCACTGTGGCTGGTCCAATGTAGCTGTGGTGTCCATTTTAAATGTTTTCATTCATTCATGACGCCCACGTAGGCATCGTCAGCCACCCTGTGACCAATTTTTCTGCATCCTAGAGGCCAAGGCTTTTGTGGTTGATGTCAGGGGTAAGCCGGACTATGTTCCTGTCTGTAGACAGACATTTAAATTACAGCTCCGGAAGAAATTGCCTCCAGGGTAACAAATCCCTTGGGACCGCTCAAGGGAAAGGTTCACGCAAATATAACAAATCTTGGCGTAACATTTAACCAGTCCATGGTACTCGAGAAGCACGTAAAATCCCTGACCGTACCGGGTTTTTCCACCTCAGGAATATAGCCAAACTCCAGGCTATTTTATTGCATGCAGAGCTAGAAATGGCTATTCATGCTTTTATTCAATCTAGGCTGGACTACTGCAACTCTTTATTTACATGCCTGAGCAAAGCCTCAGTGGACCGGCTACAACTGGTCCAAAATGCTGCTGCTAGGTTGCTTACCAGGTCCAAGAAATCCTGCCATATCACACCAGTCCTGGCCTCCCTGCATTGGCTTCTTGTCCAGTTCAAGATCCAATTCAAGGTCCTAGTTTTTACATACAGAGCAGTTCACAGTCAAGCCCCCACGTACATCTCAGACCTCATACACCCCTATAATTCCAGCCGGTTCCTAAGGTCTTCTGATCAGGGCCTCCTAGTGGTGCCCCGAACCAGGCTAAAGATTAAGGGGGACCGAGCTTTTGAAGCAGTGGCCCCTAGGATCACACTACTTCCCCCAGTTCCCTTCCTTGCTGAGCAGGCGCCCCGACCGACCTGTAGGAGTCGCTGTTTACAACGATCCGGATACACACCCCACCGGCTTCCCACCCGCCAACACTGCCAATTGTGTTAGTATGGACGACCGACCAAGCCGGAGGTACTGCTCCGTGGACGTATGGACGACCGCCCTGTCCGTGCCTGTTTTTATATTGTATGTTTTTATTAATTGACCTGTTCTTTTGTTTTTTTTACTTGTGAAGCTCTGATTTTACACTGTTTTTACATTGTATGTTTTTATGAATTGCCTTGTTAATTTTCTTTTTAGTTTTAAACTTGTGAAGCACTGTGCATTCATGCTGGGAAGGGTGCTATATAAATAAAGTCTTTACTTACTTACTTACTTACTTACTTACTTACTTACTTACTTACTTACTTACTTACTTACTTACTTACTTACTTACTTACTTACTTACTTACTTACTTACTTACTTACTTACTTACTTACTTACTTACTTACTTACTTACTTACTTACTTACTTACTTACTTACTTACTTACTTACTTACTTACTTACTTACTTACTTACTTACTTACTTACTTACTTACTTACTTACTTACTTACTTACTTACTTACTTACTTACCTTTTGAATCCAGCCCACCTAAATCTGGATTGATCCTACTCCTTCAGCCCAACCCCAGGCATCCAGAGACCTTCTGGTCCCTGCTCTGAGTTTCTGGCACCATTTCGGCCCTGTGATTCAGTGTCCACAGCGGCTGACATCGCCATCTCTAGTGAATTCTGGAGGAACCCACGGGTACTTGTACATAATTCACAGTGAAATTGCCAATGTTATTATGACCTTGTGTTACGTTCAGTCCTTGATTAAGTTATTAGAACAAGGTACCTTTAAGACAGTCTCTATGATGCAGAGAGATGATGTCACATTCATGTGCCTGAGTTGTAAGAAGTGAATGAAGTGTGTGAAGTTAAGTATTTCAGGTTTCCTTTTCATTCAACAAAAAAGCCTCACAGTTCTATAGTTTCCTGTGACTCCTACAATACTATTCTTCAGAACAGCAAATATCTATTATAGGTGTGGTTATCACATCACAGTGTTAATGTCACAATACCAGTCCGATGTATAGGTGAAGAGATAATAGTAGAGTGAATTTGTGATTTAAATAATAGTGGAATTTAGGTATCTCCCACTTTGCAGGGGACCCCAGAGAACTCCCCTAATGACCCTCTGGAGGTCCCCAGCCTCCACTCTTGGAAGTGATTGCTTTAGAGAATGGTTCCAGAAGGTTTCCAAGATCTTCAGCGGGTCCATTTGAGCAGAGGGCATCAGTGTCTGGGAGGGATTCAATCTGCTGTCGCTCAGCTGTGGACTTTTAGATTGGAGTTGGGAGAGATGTGCTCACAAGCTGTGAGATTAGGGGGGAACTGATCGATGGCCTTTCTGATTGGCTCTTGTGGTGTCCCAGCAGCATCCAATCCCCTTGGCTGGATGGCTGCCTTCAGCTGAGCCAGAAAACCAATTGCTCCTCTACACAGGGGCCAAATAAGATCAGTGACCTGAAGCCACAAGGTCACGCTCAGAACTTCTGTCACCATCCGTCTCCACCCCTCAGCTCACAGGGAAATGAGAAGGGGACAGGGGAACATGCAGGGATCAAGAGAAAGACAAACTGTGGAACCATTTGAAATGGGAGAGAGGAAATGCTTGCTGAATTCATGAATGTTGTCATTTATAAACAAGTGAATTGTTCAAAATGACAATTACATTGGTGTATAAACTCTGCAGAGACTCTAGAATGTTCTGCAAATGTTGTTAATGTTGGTTCCAGTGAGTTGCCAAGGAGTTTGGTGTTGAAAAATTAGAGAGTCCTCTTTCCTGTAAACAAACGGGTCGCCCCACCACCAAGAAATATGGAGAGATGTGTTCATTCTGTGGTTGATCGGCTGAACTCTTGGTACAAGGACTTAAACCAAGCATTTATTATCACAATCTGAGTCTGGATTCTCATAGGTTACACAGCCACAATTGAACTGACACTGGTGAGGGTGTGTTTGATTTAGGGCTGATACCATAACTTGTCTCTCCTCTTACCTGACAAAAAAGGTGTTAAATTGGTACTTCAAATAATGGCTTATTTAATAATAATTGCTTAAATAATGGGTTGATTATAATGAAACATGAACTACTATTTTACTAGCTATACTTTCTCTCTCTAGATGATTGTATTATTTGTAGGCCGACTGTATGTTTCTCTAAGCCCATTGTTTTTGCTCTTCCTGGCACATTGTTAAATAATTTTTTTCAAATGTTTGTCTGTTTTATCAATTTATTTTCCAAATAATAAATAAATAAATTAATATGGCAGACAAACCCTCACTTAGGCAGCTACAGTAGAGGGTGTGTTTCACTGAGAGAACCGGGATCAGTGGTTGAGATGAGATCAGGTAAATGCTACATTTCTTTTTAGCAGTTTTGTATTTAACTACCTACATGACCCAAAGCTACTGAGATTAATTGAACTACATGTAGTAAACCTCCCCAACACTGGTCACTGGTTGTAATGCCATCTAGTGGGTACAACTGGGACACTTCACTGAATACCAAAGAATGTTGAAATGCTGCTTTTCTAACTTTCCCTGCAACCCTTCTATTTTCATCCATCACACATGGGACATTCCAGTCTGTCAGGTCTCTTGAGGGCTCTGAAAAATGCCTTGTCTCGTCTCATGGTCATCTTATTAAAACTTGTTTTGGGCTCTGAGCTAACAGCCCAGCAGGAAGAAAACGAAACAGGAGACTGTTTAAGTCATGTTTTAATTTCCTCTGGAACAGAATATGTTACTGCACTATTTACAAAAGGAACATTCATTGAAAAAAAACATATATTGCTTACTGGATATTTGTCATGCTTAAACACTTTTACTCTTCCCAACCTCATGATGCCATAAGGGAAAGTATTGGTAGGAGGAAAATGTGATTTTAATGCATTAATGCTCTTGGCTGTAATGTTTGGATATCCTTGTTTTTCCTTTTAATCTTTCTTTTTTTACAAATGACTTGAATGTATTCTCAAGACATCAGAGAAGTCTTCAAAGATCAAATGAACTCAGGAATTAATTTGAGCAATACACTGCTTCATATGTACAACTCTTCTCACATGACACTATTAACAATACATAATTGTATTTTTTTCTAGAAATGTATAAGAATAAGTTAGTTATGACTGACTTATTCAAAATTGAGGGGCATTTTGCTGATATTTATCCTGAATTCTATCATTCAGTTGTGAGGAGGACATGGGGACTGGGGAACTGCAGATACAATTTCCTCAACTGTTTTAATGGCACGGTGGTGTAGTGGTTAACACTGTCGCCTCACAGCTAGAAGGTCCTGGGTTCGATTCCCGCTTGGGGACCAGGTTGCCGTGTTGCCAGTTACCCAGGTGGGGTATCTCCTGGGCCTTTCTGTGTGGATTTATGTTCTTCCCGTGCTCGGAAGGGTTTCCCCTCCCAATAAGATAAACCCAATGGAAAAACATGCACAACAGATTGCTAACGCTTATGCATCCCTGGGGAAGGACGACGGGAAGTGCAAAGAACATTTCATCAGCGACTCAGTGTGTGTGCGTGTGTGTGTGTGTGTGTGTTCCTGTGGGTCGCCCATCGCATGTGTGTGTGTTAAATCTGCATGATAAATAAAGACTTCTTCTTCTTGAACTGTAATATGCCAAACTCTAGGAAAGTTGAGGAAATAGCGTCTGCAATTCACTAGAGGTGAACACATTGGTCCGTTTTATATCAGATTATCACATCCTCCTCATAACAGAATGATAGGTTAAAAATGGGTAAATGCCTCTTTAACAAAAAGATATACATAGGAGATATTGCATGTAAATATGTCATGTAATTATCATCAACACTATGGCTATATCTGAGAGTAACATTATACCTAAAAGGGTCATTTCTCCTAAAGCCTTTCTAGTGTCCATGGAATGACATTAAAAACCTGTTTAGCTATTTCCTAGTGAACCCTCCACCAAAAATATAAAGCCAATTTATTATGACTATAATCTCCACAAAACTACAAACTGCCTAATTTTCTGTTGCTTTGTAGAACATCATTGGGTTTCTTGAAAAGCGCTAGATAAATCCAAGCTACAGTATTATTATTATACAAATTGAGTTGGTTTGAGAATGATTGAGTTGGAGTGTGTGATGTCATTATTATATCACATATTCCAGGAATTATTAAATACTGCTCAGTAAAATTATGAAAATTATAAATATATACTGTCTCTCTTTGTATTGGAGAAGACTGTAAGCTAATTTCCCAAAATGTTGGTGAGTTTCCTGGGAACTGTTCATCACTCTCTAAGGTCTTGATATTTCTTTTTTTATTCCATGCTTCCTGGAATATGTGACATCACACATTCCAACTCTTTCACTTAACCTTCTGTAGTGTGTTAGTGAACGGGTTAATAACAAAAAAACAAATTAGTTTGCACAAGACTAGTTTATAGTTGTGGAATAGGTGTGACATTACGGGCAGAATAAATCAATAAATATTTTTGGCTGGGGGGGTTTGTTAACACTGGGAGGGACTTGATTTCAACAATACAGAAACTGCAGAATGGAGAGTGACAGTGAAGTTAGCCTTAGTTTTGTATTATCAGAGGTGGGATTATTTAAATGTATTGGATGGAAGTTTTATTTACGCTGTCATGTACAGGATGGATCCGTGACAAAACGTTGCCACTTTCCCGTTATAGATACACAAATAGAGAGTGCTGTATATGCAGGGGCATGAGGTAACAAAACAAAAGTTGTTTTTCACTTCATTGGCACCACCCCACTTCAAGACCCACCCCTCCCCCATGACCTTTCCCAGAGACCTGGGACCCTTTGGCCGGTTCTCTCACATTATTGTCCCATGGACAAAGATCTCTCAAAAGTCCGTCCAGCGCGTTGCAGCCAACGTCACTGTAACCATCACACAGACTTCCTCCTCTTCCCGAAGACGTTGTTGATGAGCTTGGCCATAGATTTGGAGCCACTGTAGCGTCGCCGGTCGGCAAGGTACTTCAGGTGCTCCATTACGTGTCGGATGAGGTGGGTGAAGAGGTTGGCGATGTCCTGGTAGCTCTCGGCAGCCGACACCTCCTGGAATTGGCACCTGTTCTCCTGCGCCAGGCAACGGCCCTCATCCTCACGCACCTGCCGGACGTGGCACAGATCCTGCTTGTTACCCACCAGACAGACGGGTACGTCCATCTCCCTGGAACAGATAGGTACATTTTCATCAAAAACAGATTCGATGAACATATTTGAGTTGAAATGATACGCAGTATGAAGCCTATACAAGCGGCACCAGATTTCACAAGAACTTGCTCCATTTTTCTTTTTTATTCTGAGATATTTCCACAGCAAACTGTAAAGACGACCCTTTTCTTTCAAGTCAATTTAACCACCTTGTGAAAACCAATTGGCATTTTTATTTATTTATTTATCCAGGAATGTCCCATTGAGATACAAGATCTCTTCTTCCAGGGAGTCCTGACCAACACGGCACACAACACGTTTCAACATAAAACAGGGCATTAAACAAAAAACATACAATTCAAATATAAATACAGAAGGCCATTTGTGCAGTGGCAAGGAGCATAATCAGATCAGCAATAGCATCAGGTAAAACAGTTACATGTTTCATAAAGGGCTAATCGTAGCATACCTTTAAAAGCATTTACAGTAGGAAGTGCCTCTAGTCTAGACAAAGTTTTACTTGCAGCGTATTCCATAAAAAGGGAGCATAGTGGGAGAATGCAGTTTTACCAAGCTCTGTCTGCATCAAAGGAACATTTAAAAGCATCCCATTTGCTGCTCGTCTGGCATGGGTACAAAAATGTTGTACGATCTTCATGATTTAATAGCCAGTGTGACTCACTGATGGCAAGATCTCCAGATACATAGTACCTGCTGTCCCTGCCCAAAATAAATCTGTTCCCTCTACATTACAGGGACGTCTTCGCATATATGACAAGGCAGG
This sequence comes from Notolepis coatsorum, assembly GCF_963971535.1. Classification (NCBI taxonomy): domain Eukaryota; kingdom Metazoa; phylum Chordata; class Actinopteri; order Aulopiformes; family Paralepididae; genus Notolepis; species Notolepis coatsorum. The sequence continues at coordinate 100,818,090 of NC_140182.1, read as the reverse complement.
CTGATGGATGTGGTTGGCCCACTTTAGTCTGCACCAGATCTGCTGGCCGTCTGCATGTCGTAAGGTGAATCCCTCACTCTATGTATTTATCACAGCCTTGTCAGAACTCCCGACATACCTCGCACTCGAGCCCACGTCAGGATTCCTAATCAGCAAGTGTAGAAAGTGGGACGAGGAGGTTGTTTATATGTGAATATTAACAGTACATAACTTAGCGGTAGGAGAACTTTGGCAGAAATTAATGGATGGTTCTGTATGCTAGATAATAATTTTTGGTTTGTGACCCCTAAAAACAGAGGGACACCTGTTTGTGACCCCCCCCCCCTACATAGTCAAGCTAGACACAAAATAATTATTTATATTTCCCACTTTCACGTTTTTTAACTTGATTAATGACTGGATGAAGGTTTTAGACTAAAAGTTCAAGTTAAAGGAACTCGCCACCTGTCATGGTTTTTGCCTTATTTCACCTTTCTGTGAGGGACAGCTGTCTATTTTTGCTTTATTTAACCTCTCTGTGAGGGATAGCTGTCAATCCCTGTTCCCTGTGGTTAATTGCCTCATGGGTCGGCAGGTGTGTGGGCTTGATTGCACCTGATGCAGTGCAGCTGTGCCTATGGCCATGTGGAGTCTATTTAAGTTTGGAGATTGCAGTGTCAACTGCTTTTTCATTTCCTAGTGTTGGCTGTCCTTTTGGTCACGCTCATTATATTGAAGTGTAGTCTGATCTCTGATTCAGAATTGAGCTTTATGGTAGTCATTCTTATTTTATGCTACTCACGTGATTCTACACATAAACTCCCTTAGTGGAGGTTTATTGTTTTACTTTTTCCAATATAAACTCCTTTATTAGGAGGTGTCCTTGTGGCTTATTTACTTTTATACTATACCTCTTTATTGAGAGTAGTCCTGTTTTTTGGGACTTGATTTATTTTCTTAATTACTCACTTTGAGATTTCCACCTGTAAAGGTTGTTTTCTGTTGTTTAATTTCCCCCCTCTCCTAAGATATCTGCGTAAGCAGTCTAGTGGTTGTCCGTCTCACAGATAACTTTAAGAGTCCGTTATCTGCTGCGGGCGGCTACGTGGCATAGTGGGCAAGGCGCTCGCCACAAAATGCTGGAGACGCTGGGCTCGTCAGTTCGAGCCCAGCGCTCCACATTTGCTTTCAGTTTAGCTGGTCGTCCGTACTAATACACATTGGCCGTATTAGGGGGTGGGAAACTGATGGGTGGGGATCGGGCGTTGTGGACAGCGACTCCTACAGGTCGGTTGGTGCGCCTGCGCAGTAGAATCAGGAACTGTCGGGGGCAGCGTGAGCCTCCCACGCGTTACTCCTCGCCACTGAGAGATCGAGCTGCGCAGGTGAAAAGATGCGACTGCTGTTACCTCAAGTACCGGAGGGGACTTGTGCTATGTATGACTTAGTCCACATTGCAGCCGGCTTGTGGGAGGCAAGAAACAGCGTCCGTGACAGGGGAGGGTTGAATTGGATGATACGAAATTGGGATGGGAGAAAATATAGAAAATGGGAGAAAAAGTGGATAAAAAAAAAAGAGTCCGTTATCTGCTCATGACCCACACACACACACAGCCCTCACAGAATGAAAAAGCCATGACTGGGTCAGCAGATAACACAGGTCTCGAACAAGCACTAGCTGCGCAGCGTCAAGGATTGCTTTCACATGAGGAAGCTATCGTACAATTACAACAACAACAAGCTCTCATGGTGCAACAGCATGGGGAGATGTATGAAGGATTGCGCAAGATGGATAGTTCCATGCGTGATTTGGCTGACCGCATAGCCATTGCACAATTACCTCCCCCTCACCAGAGCCCACCTAATGTCTCTCAAGCACTACTTACAGGCCCCCGGTCATTACCTTGTGAGGCTAAAGTCCAGCTCCCCTCACGCTTTAATGGGGAGTCAGGTAAATGCTGTGGTTTTCTGGCACAATGCCTATAGTGTACAGAGCCCAGTCTTCTCGTTTTCAGTCTGAGGATTCACGTGTTGCCCTAATTCTATCCCTGTTGGAGGGACCTACCCTCGATTGGACTGTTCCACTCATACGGGCTCAGGCTCCAGTTTTAAACGACTCACAGGGACTCATGAATGAGATGGAGATCATTTTTGATCATGAACTCTACGATAAAGAGGTCGCCATGAAGCTGACGCGCATGCGCCAGGGCGCCAGTAGTGTAGCTGAGTTTTCCATCGCTTTCAGGACACTGGCTGGGGCTACAGGCTGGCCTGAGGGACCACTCATCACTTTGTTCACCAACGCGTTATCTGATCAGGTTAAAGATGCTTTGGCGGTTGTGGATCTCCAGACAATTTTGACACACTGGTCACTACCGCCATACGCGTTGATAACCGGATCAGAGACCGTGAGCGTGAGAGGCGAGCCAACGTGTTCGTGTCCCGCTGGAGGAAGTTTCGTCCTTTCCTCCACAACCTTCAGTGGCCAGCTCGTCTGAACCTATGCAGGTGGACAGCACTTCTGTGCGTGACTCCAGGCAGACTGGTTCTCATGTGGACTGGTGCCGGTACTGCAGGAGAAAAGGTCACACGAGGGTGGAGTGTCCGAAACTGAAGGGAAACGGTCAGTCTCGCTTGTGGGCCGAGAGACACTAGTGAGACATCACATCACCCCCTTTCGAACCTTTTTGCCTGTGGTTTTAGGCTGGAATAGGCAGTCTGTTAAGGTTGACGCGTTTTTAGACTCGGGGGAAGTGGACAGTTTCATGGATTCCAGATGGGCTGAGGACTCTAAAATACCTGTACATTCCCTCCATAAGCCCTGTAGTGTCACAGCGTTTGATGGACAGCCATTGGGTACAGGCAGTGTCACCAAAAGAACCAATTATTTATCTATGCGGGTTGCTTATGGGAACCATTCTGAGCGCATTCGATTATTTTTGGTGGATTCCCCCACGTATCCCATTGTGCTGGGTCATTCTTGGCTTAATAAACACAAGCCACAGATAAATTGGGGTGAGGAGAGGGACACTGTCATGCAGTGGGGCTCCCAATGCCGTCTGTTGTGAAGGGCCAGATTAACACTGAGAATCTACGTTTGATTGTTTTATATAACTTGTATATTATTTATATATATAAGCTATATCCCTTTAAGCCTCTGTTTGAATCATAGCATTATTCGCTTTCCTCATTGGATAATGCCCTTGACGTTCGCGGCGCCAAGGACCGCGCCCCTGAGACAGGTTCAAAGGCGAGTCTGGACAAGTTGGGACATGCCTGGTGCCAGCGCATTGATTCCAGACAAGAGCTGAGGCTGGGCACTAGAAAGCCCTCTAAGTATATATATCGTGGAAGAGTGTGTTCGTCTAGCAAGTTGTTCGGAGTTCGGCGTTCGTGTGTGAAGTAACGTGAAGTTCGTCCGGAGTAATGCAACAGCAGTAGCTGCACCTAGCGTATAGCAGAGTCAAGTTCGACCTAACTTAATGTGAAGTAAAGAGTCGTCATTTAGTGTGAATCGTATTACAGCAGTTCGTTCGGTGTGCAGCATTAACAAGCAATTTGTTCGTTTAGTAACTAGTGTGAACCTTAGCAAGTGTGTGTGGACTTAGTAATTAGTGCCAGCACACGAGGAGGGCCTAGTAGCAGAACTATTGGACATGTGCACATTGGAACCTACCGCAGCGATATTGTAGAACCATTATTGGTTGGATTATAGTGATTGTGGAACGTACTACCGTGGAGAAGAGCATCGTTAATACCCACTGTCGTTTGGATTTAACTACCTTGAAGATCTTACCTCGGGCTAGCTTCGAGGACGAAGCTGGCTGGCTATCATCATTGCTATCGGGCATTGGATTACAGCTATTACCTTGCTACTGAGCACTTGGATTATAAGGACCGGATCCGTATGAGAACCCCTTTTCTTCAAGTGAACAGCCTGAGTATCCGTACCTTCTTCCTTCCCCTGGAGCTTACAATTCTGGGAGGATATCACCTGTCTCCAGCGGTACCCTCGTTTGCCCCCCTATATTGCCATCCCACGCCAGGCAGCGTTTGGTCTAGTATACCCAGCTTAGGAATTATTCATTCCCACTGACTTTGCTACTCGCTGACTTTCTCATATTATTCGCCATAAAAGAGCGACCAAGTAATTCCCATTTGTATATTGGATGCATAATAATAAATACTGTAAATGATATTTCCTTGTCACCGTGCCGTCTATTCTGAGTGTCTGCCATATTTAACTGTACTGTCTGGCAAGTAATAATAATAATAAGTAGTAGTGGTTTAATCTATTACAATCTTTAATACAGTCAGGGTTTTGTAACCCCTCAGTTACACCGTCACCGTTGTTTCCAAATTCCTCCGTCACCCACGAGTTATGATCAGTTTAGTGAGAGCGGTTGTGATCCTGTTGAAGCAGTGGGCGGTCTTGGTTTCCAGAGCCCACTCTCTCAACCATTGCACTCCCAGTCATCTGTCAATCAGGATGGGAGTTTGGAATGGGATCCACAGTTTGATTGGGACTCCCTCAGTGAGGAGGTTCTGGCGGAGGACAGTTTAGACAGTTTAGAGGCTCTGTGTGTGGACTTCTCCTCGCTTACTTGTACAGCTGACCCCCTCATGGAGAGCACCAACATCATGAGAGTGGACTCACACCCGTTACCAGAGGGAGTTCCCACTGTCTATGCTGACCTCAGTGAGGTGTTTAGCAAACAAAGGGTCACCATCCTGCCACCGCACCGACCTTATGATTGCACCATCGAATTGCAGCCGGGCTCTATTCCCCCTCGTGGTTCCTTGTACTCGTTGTCGGTCCCGGAAAGCGCAGCTATGAACACCTACATCAAGGAGGCTGTGGCTACCGGTTTTATTAGACCTTCCACTTCACCTGCGGCTGCTGGATTCTTTTTTGTGGGAAAAAAGGATGGAGGACTGAGACCCTGCATCGACTACAGAGGTCTGAACAGCATTACAGTAAAAAACCGGTATCCCCTTCCCCTGATGAACTCGGCGTTCGATCGCCTCCAGGGGGCATCCATTTTTACCAAACTTGATCTCCGCAATGCCTACAATCTGGTGCGCATACGCCAAGGGGATGAGTGGAAGACCGCGTTCAACACTCATAATGGTCACTACGAATACCTGGTGATGCCATTTGGTCTTACTAATGCCCCTTCAGTTTTTCAGGCGTTAATCAATGACGTGCTCAGGGAGATGTTGGAAAAGTTTTTTTCGTCTACTTAGATGACATTCTGATATTCTCCAAGTCCATTTCTGACCATGTCAAACATGTCAGGCAGGTCTTGAGGTGCCTTTTGGATGCACGGTTGTTTGTGAAGGCTGAGAAGTGTGCCCTCCATGTCCGCTCTGTGTCCTTTCTGGGATTCATTGTATCTGAGGGGAGGATTCAAATGGACCCCAAGAAGGTGTCAGCAGTGACAGACTGGCCTACACCCGTCTCGGTTAAGCAGGTGCAACGATTCCTAGGATTTGCAAACTTCTACCGTCATTTTATTTGTAATTTCAGTTCAGTGGTAGTCACAATCACTTCATTCCGCTGGTCAAGCTGCCATCTGCTCAGAAGACCGCTCAACTGGTGGTTGACCATGTCTTCCGAATTCATGGCATCTGCCAGGACGTGGTGTCGGACCGTGGACCCCAGTTTACTGCTCGGTTTTGGAAGGCCTTCTGTGCTCTACTGGGTGCGACGGTTAGCCTGTCATCAGGGTTCCACCCGGAGAGCAATGGGCAAACAGAGCGCACCAACCAGTCTATGGAGAGTACGCTTCGCTGCTTGGCCTCCTCCAATCCAACTGGCATGGGCAGAATATGCACATAATTCATTGTGCAATGCATCCACTGGTCTCTCCCCATTTGAGGTTCAGTTTGGGTATCAGCCTCCACTGTTTCCTGAACAGGAGTGGGACGTGGGGGTGCCATATGCCGAGGCGTTTATCCGTCGGTCTCGGGCAACATGGAAGAGGGTACGTTCGGCTCTTGTGTGTGCTGCGGCCCGGCACAAGCGGTCGGCGGATGTACACCGTCGCCCTGCGCCTTCCTACCGTGTGGGCCAACAGGTGTGGCTTTCCACAAGCAACCTTCCATTATGGGTGGAGTCGCGCAAACTCGCTCCCCGTTTTGTGGGCCCTTTCACTATTGTTCGCAAGATAAACCCAGTCACGATGCATCTTCGGTTACCCTCGTCAATGAGGGTACACCCTACATTTCACGTATCCCGCCTTAAGCCGGTTCGGAGGAGCAGGTTGGTTCCTGCAGAGAGACCTCCACCTCCCACTCGATTCGTTGATGGCCAACCTGTGTATACTGTACGGCGTATCCTGTCCAGTAGGCGGGTTGGTAGGGGTATACAGTACCTGGTGGACTGGCAGGGTTATGGGCCAGAGAAGCGCACGTGGGTTCCGGCCAGGGACGTCTTGGACCCTGAGCTTGTTCGGGAGTTTCGGAGACGTGTCTCAGAGGGTCAACCACCAGTTGAGCGGTCTCCTGAGCAGATGGCAGCCGTGAGAATAGCAGACCCTGGCACTCTGACTACGACATCATCTTTGGCAGAAGATGTAGTCGGGCCTGCGCCATGACCAGCTGCAGGAGGGGGGTGTCGCGCCGGAGCTAGGCTCCGGCCATAGCTTCTTTTGGCCTAGCCAGCGAGAGGCCTTCGTCGACGTGGAGATCAACCTGTGTTGCGGCCTTTCGCCCTGCGTTCCTTGATGCAGGTAAGATGTCCATTGGACATTACCCCACTCTTCCTTCCTTCCCCTCCTGAATGTTTTTGTTAATAACGATGTCTTTGTCTACAAAACATATGTTATATTATCGTACTTGGCCATCGCGTCCCGCTCTTAAAGCCTATCGAGATATACCTCATCTCATATACCTATTGTACTCCATCAATGAAGGGAAAAAAAACACGTACACCTACACCTGCCGGGTCCCGCCCCTATGGAGGCGTAGCCTATAAGACAGTGGGCCTGGTCACCAAACACTCTGCCTCTATTTTCGTTTCCATCATAACGGATGCAGTGCACCTTATGTTAACTAGTTGTTATGAAAAGATTCAAGAAATTGCGTAATGTTGAAAGCTTACCGGAGGTTTGCTTACCCCTGGCATCTTCGAGGCATGTTTCAGCGACACGTCGGGCCTATGTTGATGTTTCCTCGTCTGACGGCAGCAGACCAAGGGGCAGCGTACACGGTTGGCTATCGAGCCGGCTTGTACAAAGGTAGGCCCTGTGTCATCAGGCATCAATGTTGGTATTGGTAATGCTGTGGAGTATGTTTCGGCGCCAGGGCCGGGGTGGCTTGGTGAACGTTCCACTGCAGTGGACGTTTTCCTGGCGATCCTGGAGCACTCTGCTAACGCTAATGCTACTAATGCTACTACTGCTAATGCTAATGTTGACGCTGAAATGGGTCGTTGTTCTAATAATCCCCGCCGCGGGACATTGCCGCTTTTCCCTCCTCTTGCCTGCTTCATTGATGAAGGTCAGTCGGTTGCTAATGTGGGGGGTTTCGCTGAGTCCTATTTACCTTTTTTACGGGTAAACGGGCTAACAACAGGGTGCAGGCCGGGTGGCGTGTACCGCTTCCGCAACGGATTCTATTTCCGGGGTTGCCCTGATTGGCCGTGACGGCCACGTGACACGCCGCGGCCACGCCCCGCGGCAAAACGCAGAGGCTGCTGTGTTTCACTGCCGCTTCCCCACTTCAACGCCGCAGCAGCAATTGTCGCGCCACATTTTTTTTTTTTTTTTTTTTTATTATTTTTTTTTATTATCTTTCTTCCCCTAATTTTTTCCCGATTTTTCTCCCATCCCACCCTTCCTGGTTGTTGCGTACTTTCCCCTACTGTTGGTCCGGGAGACCGGAGACTGTCACATGCTTTCCTCCGACGCATGTGCAGCCTGGGGCAGGCCAACCTGGCCGCGCAGGTTCTCACCGGGGAGAGTGTAGCGTGTGGGAGGCCACACTATCTCTCCTCAGATCCAACCCTCGCTGAGCAGGCGCCCCGACCGAACTGTAGGGGTCGCTGTCCACAACGCCCAGGACCCACCCTTCAGCTTCCCACCCCCTGATACAGCCAATTGTATCAGTGCGAGAGGACAGCCAAGCTGATAGCAACGCCGGGAGCTGGATTCGAACAGGCGAATCCTAGTATCTCCCGGTGTTGGTGACGAACGTAATCTCCGTGCGCCACCTGCCCCCCCATCGCGCCACTCTTAATCATTTATCATTTAACATTTGAAAGGCATACATTGTTGTCATACAGAAGTACAGAATACTTTTATCCAAAATGCTTCTCATTGTCGCGCCACATCTCCCGAGTGCAGAGCTGTGCCCCACTGCCTTTCACATCGCGTCACGCTTAATCATTTATCATTTAACATTTGAAAGGCATACATTGTTGTCATACAGAAGTACAGAATACTTTTATCCAAAATGCTTCTTACTGTTACACTGTTAGAGACTGTGCTAGACAAATGAATGACTAATTCGGTCAGAAATAACGTTAGTAAGCACTGCTTATATGCTTATTATGTCTGCGGGGTACAGTAAACGTTTCCCCCGGTACATTCTGAAGAGCACACCGCTGTATGTTGGAGAACCAGCGGTCTTCCGCTCCTCCTCACTCGAGTGAGAGCAAAGCCGTGCCAGGGGTGCGGCACCTCGGCACAGCTCAGCCCTGTGTGATCGAGCAGGAAGGAGGAGATGGGAGTCCTTCCATTCGGAATATGTTGTTTCTTTACACATATGTTGGATTATGAATATGTCTTTATAGCTATGCTGCCAGGCTGGAATATGTTGTTTCTTTACACATATGTTGGATTATGAATATGTCTTTATAGCTATACTGCCAGGCTGGTCCGCGACCCTCCGTGCTGCGATCACCAGCGGGGAGAATATGCTCACGCGAGCGGCATCGCTGAGCTCTGGTGACGGTCTTATTGGGGCTTATGCCGAGAAGCAGTAACACAACATTGCAACTGTTGTGTTACTGCTTTCTGACCGAATTAGTCATTAATTTGTAGCTATAAAGACATATTCATAATCCAACATCTGTGTAAAGAAACAACATATTCCGATTGGAAGGACTCCCATCTCCTCCTTCCTGCTCGATCACACAGGGCTGAGCTGTGCAGAGGTGCCGCACCCCTCGCACGGCTTTGCTCTCTCACTCGAGTGAGGAGGAGCGGAAGACCGCTGGTTCTCCAACATACAGCGGTGTGCTCTTCAGAATGTACCAGGGAGAAACGTTTACTGTACCCCGCAGACATAATAAGCATATAAGCAGTGCTTACTAACGTTATTTCTGACCGAATTAGTCATTAATTTGTCTAGCACAGTCTCTAACAGTGTAACAGTAAGAAGCATTTTGGATAAAAGTATTCTGTACTTCTGTATGACAACAATGTATGCCTTTCAAATGTTAAATGATAAATGATTAAATGATACACAGCTAAATCTACGCTCTCTCATAAATGATTAAATGATACACAGCGAAATCTATGCTATCTCATCCTGCTTTCGCCAACGGCAGCGTGCTTGCCGCTGCGGCTGCCGCGGGGGCGTGCCACGGCGTATCACGTGGCCGTCGCGGCCAATCAGGCCAACCCCGGAAATAGAATCCGTTGCGGAAGCGGTACACGCGGCCGGGTGTACCGTGGCTACGTAGCCAGGTAGCTTTGTTCCTGTGCCCCGGCGGGGATGAACGATGTCCCACCCGGCCGATGCTTGAGAGCGAATCGGCTCGGAGGGTGGCAGTATGGACGGATGAGTGGTATACTGCTGCAGGATGGTTTGTAGCGGCGGCCAGTGTTATGGCTCAGCTGGCTAGTTTCCTATCCACATTGGCGTCGGGTAGTAGGGCTATGGGTCCAGCCGACATTGTAAACATGTTGCATGTTTGTGGTGTTATAGAGATCTTGACTCAGTCGCAAGCTATAACTGCGGGGAGGATTAGGATGCTATCAACGTTTGTTGTTTGTTTGGTGGAAGCACTCTCCTCTTGGGGAAGAGGATAGGTTTTCTCTCCTCACGACTCCTTTTTCCACGGAAAGTCTTTTTGGTCGTTCTGTGGAGGCGCAGGCGGTTGTTGATCTGGGTCCGACACCGCCTCACGCTGTGCAGCCAGAGGTGGGAGCACGGTCTCGTCAACGACTGTGGCGAGATCCTCGACAGGCGGCCATGTTTCCCCCGCCAGTGGTGCCCTGGGCGGAGAGTCAACAGGGTTCCACAAGGCCGACAGCCTTGGCGGCCGAGGGATCGGCCATTTTGGGTGAATTCGGCTTGGATAAAACAAGCCGTCGTCACTTTGCCGCGAGCAGCCCGCTCCCCGTTCAATCCTCTCTCTGTTACCCACGGAAGCGGGGCTCTGATCGTTCTCCTTTGGCTGCGGGCCGCGAACCTTCTTTGAAGCGCATGCGGCCCCATTCTTCACTTCTCAACTCCTTCTGCTTGCTGTCAGAAGGGGAGACTGGTTTACCTCCATAGACCTGAAGGATGCGTATTTTCACAACCCGATTTTCCCTCCTCACAGGAAGTTCCTACGGTTCCTGTTTCAGGGCGTAGCGTACGAGTACCAGAGGTTGCCGTTCGGCTATTCTCTGGCTCCCCGCACATTCACCAAGTGTGTGGCGACTGCGCTGGAGCCTTTACGTCGTCGGGGGATACGAGTTCTATTCTATCTCGACGACATTCTACTCCTCAGTCGTTCGGAGGAGGTTGCCAGGTCTCATACCAGGCTGGTGGTGGAATTCCTCACCAGGCTGGGTTTTGCTGTGAATTGGAAGAAGAGTACGCCTCTTCCCAGTCAACAGGTGGAGTACTTGGGCTTGACGTTGAGGTCGAGGCCCATGATTGTAACCCTCTCGGAGCAGCGCCGGGTGTCTATCCTTCGCGCGCTTGGGGGTTTCCGTCTGGGAGGGACGGTCACGGCGCTACAAGTGATGCGTCTGCTCGGTATGATGGCATCTGCTCACACGGTGGTTCCTCCTGGCCTCCTCTTCATGAGGAGGATACAGAGGTGGTTTTTCTCTATGAGAATAGATCCGGTGAGGGACAAATGGAAACGGTTGACGGTTCCTTTGTCGATATGGGGAGATCTCGCCCATTGGAAGAGGCTGGGTATCCTCACCATTGGGGTCCCCATGGGCAGCAGGCGCTCACACGTCACGGTCTTCACCGACGCCTCTCTCACGGGTTGGGGAGGGACGTGTCGGACCCACGCAGTGGGGGGCAGCTGGACGGAGGTTCATGCTGGCCCGTCTACCCCGCACATCAATGTGTTGGAATTGAAGCCGGTCCTCCTGGTCCTCAAACGGTTCGACAACCTGGTGGTAGGCGAGCACGTTTTGGTCAGGACAGACGGTATAACGGCAGCGGCGTATATCAACAGGCAGGGTGGGACTCGTTCCATCCGCCTGCTCTGGGCAGCGGTCGAACTTTGGCTATGGGCATCTCGCAGGCTGCGCAGTCTGAGGGCGCTCCACATTCCTGGTACAGAGAATATGGGCGCGGATATGATGTCTCGGGTTACGACGAGTGGGAACCCCCCCCCCGACATAGTCAGACAGATCTGGGATCGGTTCGGGGAGGTCTCGGTAGATCTGTTTGCGTGCCGACGCTCTCACAAGTGCCCCTTGTGGTTCTCGGTCAGTCGAGCAGATCATCCCCCCTTGGGGGTGGATGCCTTCTCGACCTTTCCATGGCCGCCCGGTCTTCTGTACGCCTTTCCTCCTGTACAGCTGTTGGGTCAGCTGTTGGAGCGGATACGGAGGCAGCGCAGGACGGTGATCCTGGTCGCGCCGGACCGGGGCACGGCAGTGTGGGGTCCCGGTCTTGATCCAGCTTCTGGTCGCTCCTCCTTGGGTCATTCCTTGGTCGGCGACGGCCCTCTCACAGCACAACGGGTCACTGTTCCAGTACCCGATGTTGGGCCAACGACTGTTGGTGTGGCTGGTGGGAGGGTGAGTCTGGAGAGGATGGACCCTTCTGTGGTTGATACCATCCGGAATGCACATGCTCCCTCCACTGTCGCGCTTTACGCGGGCAGATGGCGTATGTTCCAAGAGTGGTGTAAGGCGGGGGGCCGGGACCCAGTCTCCTGCCCCCTCGATGCTGTCCTGCGTTATCTCCAGTCTCTCCTTGGTAGACTGTCGGCTTGGACGGTGAGGGTATATGCGGCGGCTATATCCTATCATGAGGGGTTTGAGGGGAATGTCTTGTTCAGCCACCCTCTTGTGAAGCGTTTCCTGCTTGGCGCTCGACGCGCTAAGCCGGTGCAACGCTCTTTGGCTCCGACTTGGGATCTTCAATTGGTCCTCGGTCAGTTGTCCTTGGCCCCGTTTGAGCCGCTCGAGCAGGCGCCGTTGGGACAGCTGTCTTTCAAGACCGCGTTCCTGCTGGCTGTCACCTCCGCTAAACGTGTGAGTGAGCTCTGTGCTCTTTCGGTACGTCCAGAGTGCCTGTCTTTTCGGGCCGATTGCGGTGCCACTCTGCGACCTAATCCTGCTTTCATGCCTAAGGATATCCGGAGTTCCTTCCGCTCCCGGGATATTGTGGTTCAGGCGTTTCGTCCTCCTCCTCACGCTAGTGAGTTAGATGCGGGCCTTCACCTGTCATGTCCGGTCCGTGCTTTGGGAATTTACCTCAGGTCCGTGCTTTGGGAATTTACCTCAGACGTACTCAGGACCTCAGGGTTACCGATCAGCTTTTTGTCTGTCACGGTGGTTCTCGTGCCGGTAAGGCACTGTTGAAACAGCGCCTGTCCCATTGGTTGTGCGAGGGCATTGCCCTCTGCTACACGTTGGCTGGGCAGGATCCCCCTGGGGGCATCAGGGCGCACTCCACTCGTGGGGTGGCTGCCTCTGCCGCTCTCCTGGGTGGGGCCTCGGTGGAGGACATCTGTGCTGCAGCTTCATGGTCCTCCCCGGGCCCCTTTGTAAGGTTTTACCTCATGGACATGACCGGGGGTTCTGTCTCCCAGGCGGTTCTGGGGTCTGTGGCCTTTCCTGCTTCCCGTCCTTTGGTAGGGTAGCAGGAGTGTGTGGGTATGGGCCACAGTGTGTAGGTCACACGTGGTTCCGCCTGTGCTGTGTGTTCAAGGGGTTCTAGTTCCCTCTTGCTCGCACTCAGGTGGAGTTGACTGCGCCCCCCCTTCATTAGGAAGGATGGGGTGACGGGGCTCCCCAAACCCCTTGATGTGGGCTTACGGGTCCTCAGGGGGTGCATCTGTCGGGCCTCGCGTCCGCTCTAACCCATATCTCGATAGGCTTTAAGAGCGGGACGTGATGGCCAAGTACGATAATATAACGTAAGGTTATGTATATAACCTAGTTATATGAGTACTGGCTAAGCGTCCCGCTCTTAAGCGGCCCTGAGTTCCCTTTTGAGGGATCTTTTACTGGAAATGGGATTTTTGGCGAGGAAGAGTGTTTGGTGACCAGGCCCACTGTCTTATAGGCTACGCCTCCATAGGGGCGGGACCCGGCAGGTGTAGGTGTACATGTTTTGTTTTTTTCGTTGATGGAGTACAATCGGTACATGAGATGAGGTATATCTCGATAGGCTTTAAGAGCGGGACGCTTAGCCAGTACTCATATAACTAGGTTATATACATAACCTTACGTTACTTAACTACATTTGGAGATACGACGTGTGCTGTATGTGAATTGTCTTGGCCGCTTTGTATAGCTTGGGTTAGCATTGGCCAAGGCTTGTGCCTTTCTCTCTACCTAGGAACAGCGTTGTTTTTTACGTGAGTAAAAATGAACTGGGTTTTTTGTTGTATGATGAGAAGTTGGGTGTCTTCATGTAACGTTTAGACAACGTGGCTGAGCCCACAACTGGCTGGGTTACCCTACAATGCTGTGCATAGTGGCATGTGATCGAGGGCTGAGTCCCTCTCTTAGCTTGTTATTCTTACTTGAGGGTAATGATGAAAATAACAAGTGGCAAGTTTTTTTCACACATAAGCAGAGCTGTGCCTGTTCAAACAAGGTCTTCGGCTGTGCTGGCGTGCATGATGTAAAGCTTACTCTACACATTTGGCGTCGTATCAGGGGTAAGGTGGTGAGGGGTGGGTGAAATTATTCCCCGGTTTGCCCCTGGCCCCACCGCCTCCCCAAAATGTGTGTTGATTCACTTTATTTTTGGGGATACGGTGTAAATCCCTCAGCTTCTGCTGGGGTTGTGCTCTTGCTTAGAGAGAGGTAATTTCTCTGAAAGAATTTTGGTTGTGTCATGTAGACTTAGCAAGGCCTGTGACCAGCACTTAATCGAGGACTTATGTCTTCTCTCATAATAAAAAACGTTGTTCCTCTTACAGTAGTGAGAGTGTACTTTTGCCCTTTTTTGTTGTGATGGAGGGTCCACAACTGGGTTAGGTGTTGGCCTACAGAAGTTACATGTGTAAGCTCTTGTACCAGGGCCCCTGGCCCCTCTCTTGGTCTGTGTTTTTTTCTTCCTTTAGGGTAAAGGTGTAAAAATTCAGGTGGCAGGTTTGCACATGAGCCTGAAGCGATGTATAAAACCAGTTTTTGCACAGGCGAGGTTATCATCTGTGGCTGGCGTGCAGAATGTGAAGCTGTTATCTTAACAGGTTTCAAGTTTCAAGTTTCTTTAATACAGTAGTTGTCATACAGAAGTACAGAATACTTTCATACAAAATGCTTCTTACTGTTACGCTCCAGAGACTGTGCTAGACAAGATAAGTATCAAATAACATAGTATAGCATGTAAATTAGAAGTAGAAAATGAGGTCACAGTGTTCAGTATAGACATATGTACAATGTTCGATGCAGAATAGACGTAACTGAGTTACCATATAATATACAATACTATGCAGTGTACTAATGTACAGTACTATATAGTGCAAAGCAGAAATGGGATGAGGTACAATTTAGGTACAATTTACAGTAAGATGTACGAGTTGTAGTGCAAATCCTTTATCAATAAATATAAAGTGTGGGGAGTGGGTGCTACAGTGTGTTTGTTTAAAGTGAGTGTGTGCGTGTGGATGTGTGTGCTATGTGCGTTTGATGGTTGTTGTGTAGTGTTCATTGTTCGTTGAGCAGCCTGATGGCCTGGGGATAGAAGCTTCTTCTGAGTCTTTCTGTGCTCGCCTTGAGACTCCTGTATCGCTTGCCTGACCGCAGCAGTTCAAAGAGGCAGTTGTTCGGGTGACTGGAGTCCTTAATGATTCTCTTAGCCTTGCCCCTGCACCGCTTGTTGTAAACCAGTCTTGGCCATGCCTGGTCTTAAACCAGCTGGCGCTCATTAGCAATCACGCGGCAGTATTTGTACCTGCCCGTTTCTCACATTCATTGTCGCGCCATTGTTTTGTCATTGTGTTGTTTTGCAACCTTGTGTTCGGTCACTCACTCTGTTCACTCCTGTATTCCCCGTGAGTCCGTTCCTTTCTTAGTCCACTTTTGCCAGCACTGCTGAGTATTGTTTTCCGGCTTTTACAGTTCGTTTTTGTTTGCTACCGTTTGTAACGTATCATTGTTGCTTGCAAACTTCAAAGTAAAAGCCCTTCATTTCATTCCGTCGTCTCTGCCTCTACTCTCTCTGCTCGTGTCCTGCATTTGGGGTCTCCTCACCTATTCCCACACCGAACCCTCACAGAGGTGGTTGCTGTCAACCCCTCTAGGCATCTCTGTGTAGGTCCCGGTCCGCCAGGCCCAGGTCCAGACTCGTTCCCGTCGACCTGTTGGCCTGGGTTAACCCTTTGAAAAAACTGAAACACTTTGTTTCTAGGTTTTTCTTGGTGGGTTAAGGGAACAACCGCCTCCTGTTAAACTAAACATAGATAGGGAGGTGGTTGGTTCTCCGGTGTGTTGGTAGCAGAGTCGACTCTCGGGTTGAGGCCGGGCTTGACCGCGTCTGCCCGAGAGTGTGCCCCCGCATTTTTCATGACGTCTGCCAATGGTGTCGGCCTCTCCTTTGAACCTCGACCCCGCTGGAGGGATCGGGTTTGTTGAGGTCATGACATGGTGCACAGCATACCGAACACCCCTTCCGCCGGGTACTGTTCTTACAGTAGACCCTTTAGGCGCCTGTCTAGTCCGCAGTGCTCCAGGCACAGGTAGAGTTCTGGCCTGTTGCCTGGATTGAGGGATCAACCCCCTTGGGGGTTGTCTCCCCGGCGCGCCATCTGGCCCCACAGTATTGTGGGGGGGTAGCCTCTTGGGGCTTACGGCCATGCCAACCTGGACACGCCCGATCTCGTCAGATCTCGGAAACTAAGCAGGTTCGGCCCTGGTAGTTCTTGGATGGGGGACCCCCTGGGAATAACAGGTGCAGTAAACTAGAGTGCTTCAGGGTGGCATGCAAAAGGGGGGAAGATCCTGCTCTTGGATTGGGCCCTGTCCGATACGCTGGCGATGTGGGGGGTGGTGTCACTAGTGACCGTCTGGTAGGGTCTCGATGCTACGGCATCGTTGGCCTCCCCAGGCCCCCTTTCCGGGGGGTCCTGACCCTCAGGCTGTTCCTGGGGCTGGGTCCTCCTCCACGCTCCGCTGCTATGGCCTTGCCACGGGGTTGGGTTCTTGACCTTTGACCCCGTGATGTTGGGGGCTGTAACAGGGTTTTTTCTTCCCGTTCGTTCCCTAGTGGCATGTGGGATGCGCGCCTGAGTAGTCGCGGGTCCTTCTGTGTGAAGGTAAGTCCCACGATCTGCTCACCCTGTGCGTTGAGTTGCTAAACCCTCTTCGCATAGTTGGATCCGATTCCCACCCGTCCCCCTCTAAGGGGGTCCGGGGGCTCGGGTCCTCCCCGGTTCTGATGGTTGTGGGGGGCCTCAGCGGGTACATTTGTCGAGCTTCCGCTCTGCTCAGCTTTTGTGTTCCACTAGAGCGCAGAGCGTAAGCTATACGATATATAACATACGGTTATCCTATAACCATAGTTATATGAGTATAGCGAGCTCTCTTTCGAAGTTGGTTAGTTTGGAATCAGGGCTGGTGGTCTATCGCCCTGCTCTAAAGACAAACTCTAACCTTAACCAACTTCGAAAGAGAGCGACTTCGAAAGAGTCGCCAAGCTTAACCAGTTGGAAACAAGGCGGACAGTAATAAAATTTGCAATCAATCAATCAATCAATCAATTTAATAATCCACGCTCACTTAAAACAGCGCACCTCCCAGCTGCTTCTATAGAAAGTAGGTAAAAAAAACAAAAGAAAACGGGGAAGGACTGAGCTACTGCATCACATCCGTGAGGTGGAGCTGGATGATTGGACTGTGCCATTCTGCTACAGACAGAGGGGTGTTCTCAGAGGTCACTTCCATCTACGCCACACCTCTCAAGAAGAGGAATGTCTTTTCTCCCCTGTCATTTATTATGGATTGGCCAGCAGATAATATAACCTGCAATTAGGAGATGGAAGATAGTGTCTCTTGGTCAGAGGAACACTCATTATGGCACTTTAATAAGTTCTGTTTAGTTGATCTATGTTTAGTTTATATACAATTATCCTTTTTATATTTGTGTCACTTTTGCTTATTTTTTTTATATATATATATTTTGTCCCTATTTTATATGTTGGCCTTATTTCATATTTCGGCACTATTTTATATTTTGGCCCTATTTCATATTTTGGCCCTATTTCATATTTTGGCCCTATTTCATATTTTGGCCCTATTCTTCCACCTTTACCTGCATGCTCTTCCTATTTTTTACTTACCCTGGTCCTTCACACACCCCAATGTCAAAACTGCTGACAACATTGGCTCCTTTTACTACTACACTAAAACACACCTGTTCAGACATAATGTGTTCTACTTGTTTTGCGTTTTGCTGTTGCTAATTTGTTAGCAGCAGGGGCATAGAAGTGTGTGTGTGGGGGGGGACACACACCAAGCTGAGGGAGGGCCTTCAGAGTGTCTGGACTAAAATGTTTGATTTCGAAGACCACATGTTATGGCCACAAATGAATGGAAGCGGATACGAACCACTGGCCTAGTTTAAAACTCCGGGAGAGGTTTCTACTGAACGCACAGAGAGGAAATTAGTATCTACCTTCTTGTCTGACTCTGGAGATGTCGGTAAGGGCATTTCCCATATTGTTGGTGTGTTCCTTTAAGCATAATTGTAATTTTAGGACAGATTTGAAACATAGGGCATTTTCTGAAGGTATGGTAATAACAGTGCTGCTGCCCTTATTTCCACTATGGATGTGCCTGTGGGATCATTAAGTCAATGCATTTGTTAGCTTTCATTCTGGTGCAGAGGTTCTTCTGCAAGCCTCTGAAAAGGTTCCTCATTGTCCCAACGAAGTGACCTATTAGGTTATGAGACCCTTGTTGTGGTGCTGCTGACCCTTTGCAGTTGTCCGCTCGCGCCTCCCTGATCTGCCGCAGGATGTTCTTGGCATTGATGAAGGAGGTGCGGTCGCTGATGTTGTACACCACCACGAAGCCGTCCGCCCAGTCCACTGGCTCCTCCAGGATGCACCTGGCCTCTGTGCTCTGACAACAACAAGGGTTTAGTTCCAATGTTAGACATGCAAACGAAGAAACATTTGATTGAAATATGATGAATAAACGGATTTGTCTCAGGGACTTCGGTGCCGAGACATGATATTTTACAGTATGGACACACCTTATTGATTCATTTGAAGAATGATTGATGATATCAAAATAAAACTAAGGCCTAGTGGACCTTCATTCAAATAATAACAAATGTCTATGCTTACTATGCATAGTGAAGCACTCGTGTTTGGCACTGTTAATAAACGAACAATGCCACTTATCCATCCAGACATGTACGTACGTACCCCCTTACTGGCTTTGTTGCACACAATTTGTGGACCCATTTGGACCATTTGGATAAAAGCGTCAGCTAAATGATTAAATGTGAATGTCCTCCTATACAGCTAGGTAAGATGTTGGTCAAGCAAGCTTGCATTATAACTTGCATTTTGATGTAGAACTCTAAATCAGAGCATTGGGATTAATTGAGTAGGCTACTCAGACGAAGAACCATATAAGTCTGTTTTAAGTTTTCAGAGGTGTTTTCAAAATGTATTATTATAAGATGGTCGGTTAGACTTCACTCGAGTCATTTCTAGTTATATATCACGTTCACACTCCAAGTGATTTAGATGAACTGCAAATACATGGGCCGTCCAAAGAATGTCAAACCTGACTTATGTGGTTCTTCAGTGCAAGGGTTCAATTGGTTTGCAGTAGTCTTTGTTATTGTTATCTTGTTATCACGTAACCTTGAGAAGAAAAACAGAGCAGAAAGAGCACATGTCCGACCCCCGGGTGCCTCAGAGCTGTAAAGAAAGTCCTGTTTCTTTCACTACACACTTCATATTTTCTTTACGAAGGTCACCGGTGCTAAAGAGAATGCTAATGAGTCATACTGTAGCATTCCTTCTAAGAGAGCTATAGGGTTACAGTGGGCTTTAGCCCAAGAAGACCATGCCTGGCCCTTTTCTCGCGCACCTTGGGGGCATTCCAATAAAGCAGAGGCTAAAAACCCCTCGGTCTCTGGCCTTGTTGGCGGAGAAGCGCGCAGGTTATATGGCTCTCTCCTTCAAAGGCTCCATCATTGGCACATCTCCCCTCAGGACACACTCATAAATCCCTCCCGGTCGCCAACTTTAAGTGCAGAATGAACGCTCCACGTGCCTGACTGAGGTAAACATCGCAGCCGAGGGTGCGCCAGGTCATGGGCGTGGATCATCTCTGACATATCGTGGCCTGTGTTCCTGTGTGCATGCCAGCACACGACATATTCCAGCGCATGCCCTCAGGTCGCTACAGGTCAATTTTAACCAGACACACACGCTTCACAAACAGTTTTTTCCCCCACAGCAGTCCGAACACTAAACACCCTGGCCCGCCCCCCTTTGCACAGACGGGCAAGCATCCGTCACTGACTGACACTGTTATATGTGACCCGTATGTATTTATGTATCTATGTATTTATTGTGGGGATTGGGAGGGGGGCGTTTGATGTCTGATGTTTCATGTTGATGTCCCAGTGCTATTTAACATGCTGTACCGAAAGCAATTACCACCAACCATCGTTGTGTGGCATTAAAGTATCTTGTATCTTGTGTTTGTGTGTGTATCGGACTTAAGATCCTAGGATCGGGGACACATTTCAGACTAAAGACTTTGATTGGGGGTGGCTTGTCCAATTGGTCCAAATTTATTTTTGGTTTAGTGGTTAAGGTTAGTTAAGGTTAGGGTTAGGCATATAGTTGATTGATATGATTAGGGGCTAGGTAATGAATGTAAGTCAATGCAATGTCCCCAAAAGTGACCTAAGTAAACGTGTGTGTGTGTGTGTGTGTGTGTGT